>NW_017308476.1:165132-187822 GCF_000935625.1 Nanorana parkeri | reverse complement strand
TTGCACGCCCCCCTGACTAGCCCACCCTGCGTTGCATGCACCATTGGCCAGCGCACTCTGCGTTGCACGCACCCCTGACCAGCACACCCTGCGTTACACGCATGCCTGACCGCCACACTTTGCGCTGCACGCACCCTTGACCGCCGCACCATGCATTGCACGCACCCCTGACCACCGCACCCTGCGTTGCACGCACCCCTGACCACCGCAACCTGCGTTGCACGCACCCCTGACCACCGTACCCCGTGTTGCACGCACCCCTGACTGCCGCACTCTTCGTTACATGCACCCATGACCGCCGCATTCTGCGTTACAACAGTGCTCCACACTCTGCATTACATAACTGACTTCTGCACTCTGCGTTACATTGGTGGTATTTTTCTGTATTGCTGTATAATGTATTGCTGAGATCTCTAGTGCTCTATGGCTGCTGGTATTCTGCATTGCTCTATAATGTATAGCTGAGATTTGTAGTCCCTCTACAGTTGACAGGAGTCACTACCAGAACTACCAGGGTCGCAGCAATTGCTCTCACGCACAGCAGTAATGAGGGTTCCCTCCGCCACAGTGTGCTGTACTTTTCCTTGACCTATAAAATTATTAGTGCCCCTCCAGTTTTGACTGTGGTATCTTATGTGTCCCCACTTTATATTTTTCCTAGAGTCGCCACTGGGTAGGAGCAAGCCTTTTGCCAGCACCTGAAGGTTACTCTTAATATGGATCTAACTGCGGAATCTGAGCGGTGAGTGTTGTGGGCTATTTTGAGGTCACCATGCAGAACACACATTTGCATCTACAATAATGTGATTTACATATTTCCTGTTTCACACGTATGATCTGTACAGATTGCAGCCGTTATATAGGAGACATTGTACGGGTGACATCTCAGTAGTCTGTGTGTGTCAGTGCAGAGACATCAAGATGAGTTCTCAGGGGATTCTACTTCCTCTCATACTGATTTATATTCAGGGTGAGAGATTCTCAGCATGATGTATATCATAATAATACAGGAATAGAATTGTAGGAATAATATTGTATGGAACTATTGTTACCATGTTCTTGTATCTTCAGATTTCTAGTTTGCATTCATTGTTAAGTGATCTGTGCATTAACAGTCAATATTAATTGGTTTATTTTATATCCTCAGGTTCCTGGGCACAGATTACATTGACACAAAATCCAAATTACATTCCTGCAACTCCAGGACAGACAGTCACCATGCCATGTAAATCCAGTACAGGTATTGGCACCTGTGTACACTGGTACCAGCAGAAATCAGGACAACCTCCAACACTGATTATATACTTGGCAACCAATCTGCAGTCTGGAGCCCCAGCCAGGTTCAGTGGATCTGGATCTGGAACATATTTCACTCTTACAATCAGAAACATAAAGGATGAAGATGAAGCAGTTTATCACTGTCAGCAGTGTAATAGCTTGCCTCTCACACAGTGGTACAGAGCCGTACAAAAACCTCCTTCCTCTTTCATAAACCACATCAACTGAATATGTGATGACTGAAACATAACAGTGTAAGTCAGTTTAACAATGAAAATGTATATCACATTTAAAAAAGATGACTGTAACATTTCTTTTTTTTAATTATCAACTTTGTATTCACTTTCTTATTTAATACTGTTACATAAAAAGACATTACAAAACCACTTTTGACACAACAAATAAATATACAATTTACATTAACCTTTATCAACTTTCCACACCCCCCAACCCCAAAAGGGAAAAAAAATTAGATTTATCATTATTATTATAAATCATTATCCCAATCCTCATGTCAAGTACAAATAGGAAAAATCTCCTTAATTATTATTGTGTAACAAGTCCCCATATGGGGATTATATATTTATTAAATCTATTCAACATATAAATCATTGAAAAAAAAAAACAACCCCACCTACGTGAATATGTGTATAAATTCTGTAACAATTTTAACATAATATAGTGATACATTAGCACAATTTTATTTATAACCTCAGTTTCTTGTGTATATAATATACTGACACAAATGGAACATTTTACCAAAGGAGCAGAAACTGTTCACTTAGCATGGAGAATATGTAGTTTGCAAAGTGAGAGCTCACTGATCTTAAAGCCACACACACTCCGAGCAGAATGAAAATTTACACAACGTACTGGGTCTATTAATTATCATTAAAAAGCTGGGTGTTATGCGTGGAGGGTGGCTGCAAAGTATGACAATCTTACCTTGCAGCACGCCTCCCCCACACACAGCGCCCAAGAGGGAGCAATACTGCCCAAGCTGTACAGCGCTCCGGTTGCATCACCCGCCCCTTTTCACTATCCTCCATTCACAAAGTGTTTTGCATTTTTTTTTTTTAATACTAGACATTCTGTAATTGGAGGAGGAGAGATGATGTAAAATCCTTGTCCCCTCCTTCTCCAAACATAGAATGACTTGTATTCTTTAAAAAAAATTAAGACATTTTGTGAATGGAGGATAGTGAAAAGGGGCAGGTGATGCAACACTGTATAGCGCCATACAGCTCGGGATGCATCATTCCCACTTTTCAGTGCCCAGAAGCTGGGCATTGTGTGTTTATAGGGGACGGCATGTTGTAAGGGCAGACTTTTCTACTTTGCAGCTGTTCTCTGCATATAACACCCAGCATTTTAATGGGAATTTATACACCAAGTGCATTGTGTACATTTTCCTCGTGCCCAGAATGTGGCTTTAATAAATGTGGTGAAGTTGTGTTTAATTTAATCACCCAATCATGTGAAAGAAAAAAATATTGTAAAAATTATATTTATAATAACATGCCTCTCAAATGTCCCTCATTTGGAAGCAAATACCTCTGCCCCTGTTTCCTCTGCAGTTGTCCCTCTTTTTGGTCTGATGTACAGAGATCTATGAAAAGGTTCTATTTAACTACCAAAATTGTTATTATGCACTAAAACCTTTTTCCTATCTCTTAATCATCTTGTTTGCTGTTTTAAAAAGTCAGTGTAAAGGAAAAGTAAAGGTAAAAAACAAATCTGTGTTTAAGAAATCATTTTGGGTATGTAAATTCTAAATGGATCACATTGCCCAATGAAAGGACCCCACATGGCCCCAAAATGTCATACTCTTATCTGTGATATGTTCATTTTCAGACATCAATAAAGATGTTTTCAGTATGAAGGTGTACTGGTGTGCACCATTTCAGCGCCCACTAAAAGATGTAAGGGAATATACTGATCAGGTGTGCCCTGGGTTATCTATATAAATTCTAAATAGATTGCATGTCTGGGGCATGGCAGGGGTGTGTCCATTCCCCAAATACATTGTGATAAAATGTGTCCCTCTTTGTCATCTCAGAAAGGAGGGAGGCATGCAGTAACAATAATCATATCAGTTATATTATAATATTCAAGCTATCTATGGATATGGAGCGTAGGAGCTGAGATGTGATAAATGTGATAATATGTAAATATTAATACTGTCACTCCAAATTTGCACATTTCTGGATGATTCCTCTCAGCCAGCTTCTACTATGGTGGTATTGGTTCACGTTTTTAAAGCGCTAAAGTTTCCCTTTATGCACAACCCAGAGTCAGTGAGGTCAGAACGCCGTGGAGAAAGAGAGAAGGATAGACCCAAAATTTTGGGCAGGTGAGTCTGGAATAAAATGCAGGTTAAAAAAAAAAAAGATAATTGTTAATGGTATGTAAGTGTGCCTTGGAAAAAACACAACACACAGAAAGGTACAAACAAGGAGACTCCATCAACAGACCGCTTTATTGCCACTTAAATCAGAATGGCAGAAGTTATAACTTGCTCCAGGAAGTGTGTGTATATACAATATGTATATATAGATATAGATATATATACATACTGCTCAAAAAAATTAAAGAAACACTTTGAAAACGCATCAGATCTCAATGGGGAAAAATATCATGCTGGATATCTACCGTATACTGGACTGGGTAATGTTTTAGGAACAAAAGGATGCCACATCGTTTGATGGAAATGAAAAATGATCAACCTACAGAGGGCTGAATTCTAAGACACCCCAAAAATCAAAGTGAACAAATGATGCAGCAGGCTAGTCCATTGTGCTGAAATGTCATTGCAGCAACTCAAAATGGTACTCACTAGTTTGTATGGCCCCCACATGCTTGTATGAATGCCTGACAACAATGGGGCATGCTCCTAATGAGACGACGGATGGTGTTCTGGGGTATCTCCTCCCAAATCTGGACCAGGGCATCACTGAGCTCCTGAACAGACTGAGGTGCAACCTGGTGGCGTCGGATGGACCGAGACATAATGTCCCAGAGGTGTTCTATTGGATTCAGGTCAGGCGAGCGTGGGGGCCCATCAATGATATCAATTCCTTTATCCTCAAGGAACTGGCTGCATACTCTTGCCACATGAGGCCGGGCATTGTCGTGCGCCAGAAGGAACTCAGGACCCACTGCACCAGCGAAGGGTCTGACAATAGGTCCAAGGATTTCATCCCGATACCTAATGGCAGTCAGGGTGCCATTGTTTAGCCTGTAGAGATCTGTGGTTCCCTCCATGGATATGCCTCCCCAAACCATCACTGACTCATCACCAAACCAGTCATGCTGAACGATGTTACAGTCAGCATAACGTTCTCCATGGCTTCTCCAGATCCTTTCATGTCTGTCACATGTGCTGTGCTCAGGATGAACCTGTTCTTATCTGTGAAAAGCACAGGGTGCCAGTGGCTGACCTGCCAATTCTGGCGTTCAATGGCAAAAGCCAATCGACCTCCACGGTGCCAGGCAGTGAGCATAGGGCCCACTAGAGGATATGGGGTCCTCCGACCACCTCATGAAGTATGTTTCTGATTGTTTGGTCAGAGACATTCACACCAGTGGCCTGCTGAAGGTCATTTTGTAGGGCTCATCCTGTTCCTCCTTGCACAAAGGAGCAGATACCGGCCCTGCTGAAGGGTTAAGGACCTTCTACGGCCCTGTCCATCTCTCCTAGAGTAACTGCCTGTGTCCTGGAATCTCCTCCATGCTCTTGAGACTGTGCTGGGAGACACAGCAAACCTTCTGGCAATGGCACATATTGATGTGCCATCCTGGAGGAGTTAGCAGGCCTGTGCAACCTCTATATCCTATACTCTGATTAAAAAGTGTTTTAACATTTTTTGAGCAGTTGGGCCGCCTCGTGACTCCAGGAGATGTTGAAAGGTGATGCGAGGAATCTGACACTGCACTGTTGCCCTTCTGTTGTCTTGTACCAGTCTTGCCACTCTCCGTTCTGCCCTAACATTGACTAGTCGCTGACGGCCACAATTCGCACGTTCAGACCCAGATTTTCGGCTGACAGTCCAGTCTTTAAACACTTTAACAATGAGCCACTCTTTGAACATTTAACGAATTCTGCTGTTTTGCTGATACTCGCTCCATGGCTCCGAGCGCCAACAATCATCCCACGTTCAAAGGCTGTTAAATCGCATTGTTTACCCGTATCTTCAGAAACAAATCACTTCTACTGTCGTGGTAAACAACCTGCTTCCCTGTTTATAATGGTCTGGCCCTCGAGCAACTTCAGTGCGAAATTATAGCTAATTTGCCCACAAACGTCAGGTGGTCATAATAAACTGGCCACTCAGTGTATATATATATGTACCACTAGAGGGCCTCAAAGTATATCAAATGAATGTAACTAACCAATGCAACTGTTTAAAGCTTTACTAAAGGTAAGCTGATAAATAAGCTATTGAATTACAAACATAGAAAATGTTTAATGTGATCAAAGATTTGTAGCTTTAGCAGGCAGCATTATTATCAAAATCCCCCACCACCCCTACCAGACAGCACAGGTCCTTGTTTGTTACTACAACAGCAACAAAGTTTGATCAAGAATATTGCTCAAAACATTCCCAAACCTGCTGATTGGACAATGAAAGAAGAAGCAGCAACATCATATGTCCCAACCTTCTGAGATAAAGAGGGACACCTTCCAGTACAATGTATTTAGGCAATAGAAACACCTCTGCCATGACCCCGGTTACATGCACCATTAACAATTCATATGCCAGAAATGATTGGTTAAACCCAGAATTGTTGTTTTCCACCATTACTTTTCCTTTATTCTGGCTGTTCAAAACAGCAAACTAGAAAATTAAGAGCTAGGATGCAGCTTTTAGCGCAGAATAACCCTTTGGTGGTTAAATAGAACCATTAGTAGATGGTAGTAGATATCTATATATTCGATGAAAAAGAGGGACATCCGAGAAGGAAAGAGGGACAGAGGGATTTAGTTGCAAGTGAGGGACGGTCTCTCCAAATGAAGGCCATTTGTGAGGTATGAGCAATACAGTGATAAGTTATTACTCAGCTCTACCCTCCTTATCAGTATGTTACCCTTCTCCACTCATATCCCATTATGGTATTTCTGTGTCAGCATCACTTCTTGTATATGTGCTGTATTTGTTATCATCAAATTTCATCAGCAAATATGTGGTGATCCTGCCAGTCCTGTATTTCCGGCCCTCTGCCCACGACTTGCCCTCTGCCCACCCTCTGCCCACGACTTGCCCTCTGCCCACCCTGCTCAGCTTGATGGACAGCAGCTGTGGAGTAATACATTGAAAGGGAGCAGTAGGACTTAAAAGAGAACAATGACCTAACCTTTTTTTGCCATAGTTCTCTTCAGAGATAACAGGAGGGCATATACTAATGTCCTTGGGTGACCCAAAGCTCAGTATATAGCTGGCTATTGTCTGCTATATGTTGAGAGCTCAGAGCAGTGCCGCAGCCGAGACAGATCCCGACAAAACTGTCACGATCCCTCCAGCTGGCTGATTGACAGCTGGCTTTGCCTCTCTAGAAGCAGAACCAACTGTGCCCCCCCCCCCATTAGTTCCTCCAGTCAGTGCTGGAGAAACAGAGAGGGGAGAATCCCTACAGGGAGGAATGACTGACAGTCACCGCTCTCTGCAGGGAGAGGATCGGGAAATCAGCGATCGGCAGTATGTGTTCGCTGACTTTCCGATCATTAGAGCCAACTTATGGCAGCTTCAGTGTCACAGATTGGCTTAAATTATAGGGATGAGTGTATTTCACTCACCTCATAATTCTCCTTCAATCCAGTGACATCCCACGTGACATGACCATAGGCCAGTGATTGACAACTGCTCTTGGTTTCCACCCCACCTCTCAGATCCCAATGATATAACTCTGAATAGCAGTCACAAGACCACTTGTAGACTAGAGGGAAAAAAGGATTCCATTTATTTATTTATTTTGCATTGTTAGCTTTAGGAATATGCTTCAGGAGTGTATACAACAAAAGGATTCACATACACTTCAGGGTCGATTTATAAACTATCCACATGGCCCTTCACTATGCAAATATGTGTGAATGTGCGATCTGTGTGCATATATGGCAAAACAAATGTTCTTTAGCTGGTTATTTACAACGCAATGTAGTTTCAATTTTTTTAATGCAATACTGCATTATGGCCAAAAGATGGCGATGGGGAGCATAGCAAATAAATACTTATTTCATATGGAATGTTAGCACCATCTAGTGGCTATAAAGTGATATTACATAAAAGTATGTGAAAATTAATTGCACTTGTAAAGAAAACAACTTAAACATGTTTATTTTGACATATTTGCACAGAGCAAACGTTTACAGATATTCGCAAGGCAAATGACCCTGCAGATGGTTCCTTAGGTGTCTTGATTGGCTGGTGGAGAGAAAAATTAGCTGTGCACTTGTGCATGGGCGTTCATTCATTTCGGCACAGAAGTGTGCTGAGCTTAGATTAGTTTCATTTTTAAAAAAATATTACATGCACCCAATGGAAGAAGGTGGCTTGGTCTGATGAATCCCTGTGGTGGTGCCATTGTTCTTGTTGGGGCCCTTTAAAGCAGTCTATATATGACCCAAATGTCTTCCAACTCCTGTTGAACCATCTAACATTCGAGCCATAATCACATGAGCTGGGTGGGAAATTGTCAACCTAGCAGAAGCTGCATCCACAGAGATGTAGTGACTATTCAGGTATTTAGACAGCTGCAAGTGCTGTGGCTGTCTAAACACAGTAAATGTCAGAGAAGATCCTCCGTCCAGGCTGTTTAGTATGGATGGGAGAATCAAATAATTCAGCCCATGGGATGAACAAGAGAAAGCAACACATTTAAGACTAGCCTAAGCTCCAGGGGAATGGAGCTAAGAAATGAGGAGCTATCTGTGGCTCAGTATCTGGGACAATGATCACTTGCTTGAGATGTGGTCATGCCTCTCATCTGAGAAAAAAGGAGACCTAGAAGTGAAGGCAAGCTGTGGCATGCAAAGTTTGCCATAGGAAAAAGTGGTTGTGGGTACATTATATAGAATATTAGGCTAAATAAAGTCTGTGCCTATTTGCTGTATACACAGTACATGTGTGCTGCAGTCCTTGTGTCCACTAAATATCCCTTCATTACAATGTCACAAGTGAGAGTCTCACAGACACTTAAACCTGTGCATGAAGGATCATTTTTGAAAATATGAAACCCTTTCATCACATATGCCTTTCTCTACACAGAATACAGACAAAGAGCTGACACTTTGTCTGAGCCTACTTTGAAAAAGAACCTTATAAATTAAAAATGTTGGGACTACAGCGCAACCAACTGTTAAGACAAAATAAAACATTGTCAAGTATGTAATGTACACCACAGAGTACAGTGTGGAGCAGTCAGGACTACCTTACACAAAATCTTTCATAGCTAAAATGTTGTTGTTTTTTATCCATGCAAATGAAAAAGTAAATGAAAACCACAAGATTTCCATAACTTTGCATACACAGTGTGTGGGGTGTAACATCACCCCTGTCACTCTCTCTATATATCTAATTGTACAGGAGACGTCTTCTACTTTGTATCTGACACTCCACAAACATCAAGATGCTTTCTCACAGTTATCTGCTGGCCGTCATCTTCATTTCTATTCAGGGTGAGAGATGAGGCTCCTTCCGTCATCCTCTGCACATACATCTATACATTGTACAATAAATACACACATCAGGATTGATAGGAAGATATACAGACATTTATCAATAATCAATATGTCTCTTCCCATCCTCAGGATCCTGTGGGCAGACTGTGATGACTCAGACTCCAGATTCTATCTCTGTGTCCCCGGGACAGACAACCACCATAACATGTACATCCAGTGCTGATGTAGGTGGCTGGGTAGCCTGGCACCAACAGAAGCCCCAACAACCTCCAAAGCAACTTATATATAGTGCAAGCACTCGTCCATCTGGGATCCCGGACAGGTTCAGTGGTTCCAGATCAGGAAATATATACAAACTATCCATCACTGCGGTAACTGAAGATGATGAAGGAAGATATTACTGTATGAAGCATGATCAGTATCCTCTCACACAGTGATACAGAGCCGTACAAAAACCTCCTTCCTCTTTTATTAATATCAACAATTAAATATGTGATGACATGACATTCATGTAGAATAACTGTAATACATTTCTGAAAAAGTAATGGTGATCATTAGCAGAACAAAAATAATAATTTAACAAAAATGAAGAGTGTGCTGTCCATGAGAACTACTCAAATATCTGCATCATTTTATAAATGATATCAGCTGGAATCCTAACTGGTTATTATAGGTCAGGCAGACTCTCTCGTCCAACTTCAAATAGAAGAGTCTGGAAAGCCCAGAGAAATTATATGTATTTGCTGAAATACATGAAGACAGCAAGTGGCTGCAAAGAGGCTGCAAGAGATCAGCAGATGTAAAATGTAACAATTCTAAAAATAAATATAAAATGTGTTGTTAAAAAAAAAATGAAAAGTATTTATGATACAAGGAACATTAAAAAATGAAAGGGTCTATGTATAAATAAAATTGCATAGCTATACAGCTAGAGAAACCATATGCACATTTGTTCTGGGGGCATTAACCAGCTGTTGGGAGGATGCAGTAAAATCGAATGTTCTTAGGCAAAGTTCTCTTCTGGTTAAATGTTTACTAATAAAAAACAGAATGAATTAGGAAAATACCACATTATGGCCACTAGATAGAACTAAAGATCACCAAATTACATGTTAGTAACAGAGACACAATGTTGCAATTCAAGAATGAGCATATAAATGTGATCATTGCTGTCCCCGTAGTAGCAATTGTTATATTTATATGTGTACAATATACGATAAGAACATTCAATTTTGTCCCATTATTTCAAAAGCTGGTTAACAAGCACAGAATTAATATACATGCAGTTTTGCTGGATGAATAGCTATGCAAATTGTTTATAAATAGACCCCTAAGTGTCTTTAAATTAGCGCTTAAAATATGCCCTAAAGCCAAATTCAACAAAAACACATAAATGAAAGTAGCATTAAAACTATCAAAGTTTTTTTTAGTAATAATGAATCCAGATCAAACAAATATACATTGACCAGCAGAGTATTTCTTTGCATTTTTGCCCAAAGCACTTATGGTCTCCCACTCTTTCAGCTCGGCTTCCCTGAACTCCCTGACCCTGAGGCACCACAGGAAATGAAAGAACATTTCTCCAATGTTATAAAAAAAATAATCCAATTTTGCATATAAACAGTTGTCTCCATTGGAGGATTTTCCCCTCACAGCCTGCTATGGTGACAGCTCTTAAATTTTGGTTTTCCCAGTCACTTTCTGTCTCAGTGATAATGGTCAGCAGGACAAACAGAGGGGGGTCTCTTTAGCATGGACACAAACAACATTAAGAACTGACAGGGGGGTCTAACCCATTCTCATCCTGTCCAAAACTTAAATTAATTTACCTTTACATACAATATAAAGAGCCAATAATAGTGCTAGAGTGCAAACAAAATGCTGATTGGGGGGGAGAACATAGTGACGGAGAGATGAGCTCATCTGCCTTCTTGTAACTGTTCAGTCACAGGGTGGGGGTTAGGAGGAGACTTGTAAGTGCTACTGGGCCATGGACGACAAGATCAGATCTCCTGCCCTGCCAAGACAGGACTGTGTAATTCCCAGGTGTAACATTAGTTTATTACATTTATCTGAAAATAAATCAGACTCCAGCATATCACATTATGCTGCTGGAGAGTTCAGTTACTGTTCTGCTACTGCTTCCCCACATATTTGAAATCCCTAAAGTAGTATTATACTCTTCAATAGCAAAAAAAAGTATTTCACTACATTTTCTCTTGAGAACTTATAGTCATCATGTTTCCAAATGGCTCCCACTCTCCCAGCTCTGCTTCCCTGAACGTAATGTCAAGTTCAAGATCACAATGGACAGAGCAGTCTCCATTGGCTGGCCATTTACTAGCTTAGAGAAGGGAGGAGCAGGGAATGTCTTGCTTTGCTGTGTCTGTGTGTTTGTGGAGACACACACAGCTTACTAACACACAAAAAGGTGACTCGATAGAACCCTGCAATGGAAAGGCGTCACCCTAAAACACAATATCAGGATATAAAAAGTTGTTCTCTTTTCATCATGCAGCTTTTATTAAAGTTTAATGGTTGATCCGGCCATGAAGGTCTTTGTACAGACACCATGTTTTGGGATGACAACTATCTCCCAGTTATGTTTTCTCTAAAGTGAAAACATTCCAATTTATTGATTATTGGTATTTACATATCACCAACATTTTTTTAATGCAGCGCTTTTCACATTGGCCCCTGCCCTCAAGGTACTTACGATCTAAGGTCCCTATCTCACATACATACATAGAGGGCTAATTTAGATTGGAGCCAATTAACCTTTCAGCCTGTCTTTGGAGTGTGGGAGGAAACCAGAGTACATGAAGGAAACCCACACAAGCACAGGGAGAACATGCAAACTCCTTGCAGATAGTGTCCTGATCGGGATTTGAACAGGGGACCCCCAGTGCTGCAAGGCAGATGTGCTAACAATTTTAGACAATTGGCATACAAACAGTTGCTCCATTGGAGGATTTTTTTTTTGCTCACCATCTGCTATCGTGACAGCTCTTAAATTTTGTATTTTCCCATAATTTCTGCCTCAGTGACAATGGTCACCAGGACAAACAGGGAGGAGGAATCGCCTTAGAGTGGGCACAGACAGCATTAAGTACTGACTTGGGGGGTGTAACCCTCCCCCATCCTATTCAAAACTTAAACAAATTTGCTTTACATACAACACAAGGAGCCAATAATAGTGCTGCGGTGCAAAAAATGCATGCTGATTGGAGTGGAGAACATAGTGACAGAGAGATGAGCTCATCCACCTTCTTCTACTGTTCAGTCACAGGGTGGTGAGGAGTAGACTTGTAAGTGCTACTGAATTGATCTTGGTCTCATCACTCCAGAGTACAGAGTCCCTGTAGTCTTCTTCTTTTTCAGCATGGGCCCTGGCAAATTGTAGGCGAGCTTTTTTGTACATGAGCTTTAGGAGAGGCTTTGTGGACGACACCCTTGCATGCCATTCCTCTGCAGTGTACGCCGTATTGTGTCGCGGGAAACAGTCACCCCAGTTTGGCTTTCTACTTCTTTAGTTAACTGCAGTGAACTTGCATGCCGATTTTCTTCAACCCTTCTCATCAGGAGACGCTCCTGTCGAGGTGTTATCTTCCGTGGACGGCCTGGACGTCTCTGTGAGATGGTTGCAGTTTCATCTTTGTTACATTTTTTGTCACTTTTGCTGCATTATTCTGACTGATAAGTAAAGCTTTCCTGATCTTCTTGTAGCCTTCACCTTTTGTGTGTAAAGCAATTATTTTCTTTCTCAGCCCTTGTGACATTTCTCTTCCATGTGGGGCCATTACTTACAGCAGGAAATGGGAAGGGGCTTTCTTTGTTATAATCACCTGTCTGCTGGACACCTGTGTAATGAATCATTATACTCACCTGGAGTCGAATTCTTGTTAATTAGGATTTTGTTGTCTAAAATTTAGCTTTGCTCCTATGACTTTCATTGGGGTGTATTTATTTTTGCAACATGGTCTTGAATTAATTTGTTAGGAAAAATACTTTTTTTGTGTGTGCAAATTAACAAATCTTGGGTGCAATCAATGGCCCGCATTTGTGCATTTCATAGTATAGTAAAGGTAAATGTATTGTGGAGAGTCTACCTTGCTGAGGCCTAAAAAGGGGTTAATTTGGGAGGGCAGGCACTTCCCCTATAGCCCTTCCTGTTAAAAAGGGAACGCAGGTGAGAGAGAAGTGGAAGCTGAGAGACACACAGAAAGATCTCTGTGTGTGGCTGCTCAGAGGCCTGTGATCTAGGTGCGACCACCAAAACGCACTACGCTGTGCAGGATTGTTCAAAGACTTTTGCTTTATGTTTGATGTTTTGCTGAAGAAAGCCTTTTACTTTGCCATTTTGCTGAAGGAAGCCGTTTGTTCTGTTGCCTTTGGTTGAAAATAAAAGCTGTTTACTTTATCGGACTGTGTGGCAGACGCATGTGTACCCCTGGGGTCCCCACAGTATAGTAAAGTAAAGGTTTTCTGACAAATCTGTTGGGGTGTACTTATTTATGCTGGGCATTGTGTATACATATGGGTGACACACATTGTAAATGTAACCACAAAGCACATTTACCTATGTGTTAATGCCATTGTTTGGGAACACCTCCATATTGCTCATTTTATTTTTGTTCTTTAACCAGTTGACATCCGCGGTGTTAAACCCCCTTCCCATCCAGGCCATTTTTCAGTATTCAGCGCTGCGGTAATTTGACTGACATTTATTCCGTCATGCAACGCTGTACTGAAATTAATTTTATACCCTTTTTTGGGGACAGATAGAGCTTTCTTTTGGTGGTATTTATTCACCACTGGGGTTTTTATTTTTTACCATATTAAGGAAAAATTACCGAATTTTTTTTTCTTCACAGTGTGTGGGGTGTAACATCTCCCCTGTCACTCTCTCTATATATCTCATTGTACGGGAGACGTCTTCTACTTTGTATCTGACACTCCACAAACATCAAGATGAGTTCTCACAGTTATCTGCTGGCCGTCATCTTCATTTCTATTCAGGGTGAGAGATGAGGCTCCTTCCATGTTCATTTCTATATTGATCTATGAATAATAATAATAATAATAGATATGTCTCTTTCGCATCCTCAGGATCCTGTGGACAGACTGTGATGACTCAGACTCCGGATTCTATCTCTGTGTCCCTGGGACAGTCAGTCACCATCACATGTACATCCAGTACTGATGTAGGTGCTGCAGTAGCCTGGTTCCAACAGAAGCCCCTCCAACCTCCAAAGCAACTTATATATGCTGCAGGCACTCGTCCATCCGGGATCCCGGACAGGTTCAGTGGTTCCAGATCTGGAAATGTATACAAACTATCCATCACTGCTGTGACTGAAGATGACGAAGGAAGATATTTCTGTTTTCAATATGCTCAGCTCCCTTTCACACAGTGATACAGAGCCGTACAAAAACCTCCTTCCTCTTTTATAAATAATAATTAAATATGTGATGACATGACATTCATGTAGAATAACTGTAATACATTTGGAAAAGGTAATGGTGGTTGATAATAATTTAACAAAAATGAAAAAAGTGTGTTGTCCATGAGAACTAGTGAAATATGAGTATGAATATATAATAAATGATTACTGCTGATTATCAGTGGTTACCAGCATTCCTGAGTCCCGAATAGCTGCTCACGTACGGTGTGCATGAGCAGTCATTTTGGCACTTCACAATTGAGACGTACAGTGTACGTCTCCAGTCATTAAGGGGTTAAATTGTGCCTTTTTGCAAACCGGTAAAAAAAAACAAATGAACGCAAAACTGTATATAAGCAACTTATGTTAAAAATCTGTGTTGTGGTGATGCCTGATCTGCAGTGCCGGTTGTGCATTGTGTTGTGATAAAACAATGCAGGCATACAATTAATTGCAACACGGCATATCACAATGCATGGCAATGCATCACAATGCTTTTCCATGCGCTCCCACACAGTTAAATGAATGTTATTTTAAAACTAAAAAAATTAATAAAAAGCAAGCACTGCAATGTGTTCTAACAATGCACACCAGCACATGTGCATGACGTACACCACAATATGGTACGCACTGTTGCACATGTTTATTGTGTGTGTGTGTGGGTGGGGGGTGGTTGAAGTGTTTTATTTTTTTAATATGTATTTATTTATTTTTTACTGTTGGGGAGCTTCAGGGAAACAAACCTCCAACATAACACTTTTGAAATAAAAAAATAAATTGAGGACACAGAGTCCTCCGTCTCATTTTCTGCAGCTGATCTGAATGAATAGAAAGCACTTAGTACAGAGGCTTTCTATTCATTTACAAACTGGAGATAGTAAACATTTACTATCAACCAGTTGTGAATGGATAGAAGCCTCTGTTCCTCTGTAGTGAGCTGCTTCTATCCATTCAGAAACTTATAAATGAACAGAAGGTGATGTAAAGCACTTCCTGTTCATTCATAACTGGGGACACATAGTATGTCCCCAGTTGTTTACAAACATTGGAGTGATCAGTGATCACTCCAGTGTTTGTTCTGCACAGGAAGGATTGGTAAATATTACACATATTTACTGATCCTCCGCTAGGAGACACAAAAGAATGCTGCAGCCATTCTTAAAGGAGAACTATGGGGTTAAGTAATTTCCCCATAGTTCTCCTTAGGGTAACGGGAGGACACAAACTAGCGTCCTCCCGTCACCCTAGGCTCAGTATACCGCGAGCTGCAGCTCGCGGTATACTGAGACGCCGCAGTATACCGCGAGCAGCTGCTCGCAGTATACTGAGACGCCGCAGCTGAAGCGGATCCTGACAATTGTTCCTGGATCCGCCCAGCTGCGTGACTGACATCTGGCTCTGCCTATCTAAAGGCAGAGCCAGCTGTACCCGCCCCCTCCCACGTCCGTTCCGCCAGTCAGCGCTGGCGGATCGGAGCGGGGAGGGGGGAATCCAGCCCCTCCCCTGTCACGGCAGTGAGCCGTGACAGGATCGAGAGGTGAGCGAACGCCGGTATGTGTTCGCTCACCTCCCGATCTACTGAGCCGACCTGTGACAGCACTCACCTCATAGTTCTCCTTTAAATTCTCAGTTAATCTACAGTATTATGTCAAAACAAACAGCTCACAAGGATATGTTTATTTCTCAAAACAGGGACAAAACAATCCAAAACTATCTTTGAACCATTAAGGAGTTTACCTTATAGTCTTCTCACATTTCTTCAATGTTTCCCAGCAGAGATCACTGATCTGAAAATGATCATTTCCATCTCCCCGGTATTTGCATACTGTCAGGGATGGAGTAACGGGCCAGGTGTGGAACCCCTTGGCAGGGACGAACAAAGTCCAAAAATCGCAGTACAAAAGGATAGTCCAATCGGGGAGTCAGGTCCAGTTCCGGGTCGTGGCGGGCAGCAGAAATCGTAGTCGAAGGGGCAAGCAAAAGGGTTGGTAGCCGGGAAGTCAAATCAAACAACGGGTTCACAGGAGGGAGCTGGGTGTTCACCATGGGGTAGAATAACTCAGCAATGAGTCAAGGCTCTGATCAGTTTTAAATAATCAGGGAACCCAGTACCACCCCCTGGCTGTCAAGGCAATCAGGAAGCTTCCCCTGTCAGAGTCCAGTCACAAGGCTGAGGGCAAGTGGTGAAGGCTGAAGTCCTCCCCCAGCCTGAGTAGCACCTGTTGCATGGAATGGCGCGCGCGCGCACTATGCTCGCTCGTCCACGCATGCACCCGGCGCGCGACCTGTGCACGCGCACTGGCCACACCAGCGTCAGATGCCCTGCCAGGGGTAGGAGGAGGAGCTACCCGTGCCCGATGCCCGCGCCTGCGAACCTGACAAGGAACAGCCCTCCTGGGTCCCTGACAGAGCCCCCCACCAAGGAGCGGCCGCCGGACGCGAACCTGGGATGGCCGATCAGGGTGAGCCCGGTGGAATGCGCGGACTTTGGCGTCTGCATGAAGGTTACCTGCTGGCTCCCAGGAACGCTCCTCAGGCCCGTACCCCTTCCAGTGGACAAGGTATTCTAATACTCCACGGCGCCTGCGGGAGTCCAGAATCCCCTGGCCTTCGTATTCATCATCGTTATCCACCTGAATGGGAGCAGGAGGCACCGGCACTCTGCCCGCAAGGGTGTTGGCACGGTAGGGTTTCAGTAGTGACACATGGAATACCGGATGGATGTTAAATGAGGCAGGCAGGCTCAGCTTCGCCGCGACATCGTTCACCATTGTGGAGATGGTAAACGGCCCCAAATAGCGAGGGCCCACCCAATTTCTTCGACAGGCAGATGGATGTTAAATGAGGCAGGCAGGCTCAGCTTCGCCGCGACATCGTTCGTTCACCATTGTGGAGAAGGTAAACGGCCCCAAAGAGCGAGGGCCCAATTTCTTCGACAGGCAGGTTAGTTTGAGATGCTGGGAGGATAACCATACCCGGTCCCCACTTTTGTACTTGGGACTCTCGGTGCGTCTCCGATCGACCTGAGCTTTTTGTTGTTGCTGAGTAGTGCGGCTCGGAATTCTGTAATGTAGTCCTCCACTGGACGCCTTCCTTGCCGAAGGGAACGGAGAGTGCCCCTAGAGGTGGAGGCACGCAGGGGGTCATCAAAGAGCGCCTGCATGGCGGAAACAAAGGAGCTCCAAGAGGACAGTACTGGACTATCAGTTTGCAGGAGCTGATGGGCCCAGGTCTGTGGGGGTCCCTTGAGCAGGGAGATAGCCGTCCGTACCTTGACATAGTCTGACGAGTAGGTGCGGGGTTTCAAGGACAACAGTAGTTCACAGGAGATGAGAAACGACCGACATTTCCTCCTGTCTCCAGAAAACCGTTCCGGTAGGGCCACTGCTGGCTCACTGTTCACCACCTCCAGTGAGTGGCGTGGAACGGGAGGAGGTGAGGGTGGTAGTGCGGTGGCCTGGGCCTGGCGCAGCTCCTGAGCACTCATCCTCCCTAATAGGTGGTCATGGCTGGCCTGCAGTTCCTGGAAGGCTTGCGTCACCAGCGCGAGTTGCTCGGACAAAGAAAGGACACCGTCTGCAGGTCCCGCGGGTTCCATGGTAAGGCTGAGTTATTATGTCAGGGCTGGAGTAACGGGCCAGGTGTGGAACCCCTTGGCAGGGACGAACAAAGTCCAAAAATTGCAGTACAAAAGGAGGTCCAATCGGGGAGTCAGGTCCAGTTCTGGGTCGTGGGGGGCAGCAGAAATCGTAGTCGAAGGGTCAAGCAAAAGGGTCGGTAGCCGGGAAGTCAAATCAAACAACGGGTTCACAGGAGGGAGCTGGGTGTTCACCATGTGGTAGAATAACTCAGCAATGAGTCAAGGCTCTGACCAGCTTTAAATAATCAGGGAACCCAGTACCGCCCCCTGGCTATCAAGGCAACCAGGAAGCTTCCCCTGTCAGAGTCCAGTCACAAGGCTGAGGGCAAGTGGTGAAGGCTGAAGTCCTCCCCCAGCCTGAGTAGCACCTGTTGCATGGAATGGCGCGCACGCACATTATGCTCGCTCGTCCGCGCTTGCGTACCGACCTGCGCACTGGCCACACCAGCGTCAGATGCCCTGCCAGGGGGAGGAGGAGGAGCTACCCGTGCCCGATGCCCGCACCTGCGAACCTGACAAGGAACGGCCCTCCTGGGTCCCTGACACACACACAGTGTGTGGGGTGTAACATCTCCCCTGTCACTCTCTCTATATATCTCATTGTACAGCAGACGTCTTCTACTTTGTATCTGACACTCCACAAACATCAAGATGCTTTCTCACAGTTATCTGCTGGCCGTCATCTTCATTTCTATTCAGGGTGAGAGAGGAGGCTCCTTCCATGTTCATTTCTATATTAATCTATGAAAAATAATAATAATAGATATGTCTCTTTCGCATCCTCAGGATCCTGTGGACAAATTGCAGTGACACAGACTCCATCCTTCCTCTCCGAATTTCCAGGAGCCACAGTCACCATCTCTTGCAGAACCAGTACTAGTGTTCATAACTATGTACACTGGTACCAACATAAGCCAGAAGGATCACCGACACTGCTCCTTTATGGGGCTGACAAGTTATTTAATGGCATTATCCATTGTGAACATAGAAGAAGAAGATGCAGCAGATTACTATTGTCAACAAGTGTATGACCCGCCATTCACACAGTGATACACAGCTGTACAAAAACCTCCTTCCTCTTTCTGATAAAGAGGTCTAGAGATAACCATAAATCTTTCATCACTGTTCAGACTTTTAAAACAGGATTACATTTGATGTAGATGGTATATTTCAGAGCACCTCTATAAGACACATTATGAACCAGAAACACCCTTGACCATGGAAATGGTGTTTTAGGCACAACTTCTCTTGTAAACAAATAGATACAATTGTACTTTCTCGATTGGAGTAAGTTCCTCTGTAGACCGATATATATATATATATATATACATATATATGTGTGTGGGGTGTAACATCAAGATGCTTTCTCACAGTTATCTGCTGGCCGTCATCTTCATTTCTATTCAGGGTGAGAGATGAGGCTCCTTCCATCATCCTCTGCACATACATATATACATTGTACAATACATATACACATCAGGATTGATAGGAAGATATACAGACATTTATCAATAATCAATATGTCTCTTCCCATCCTCAGGATCCTGTGGACAGATTGTGATGACTCAGACTCCGGATTCTATCTCTGTGTCCCCAGGTCAGACAGTCACCATCACATGTACATCCAGCGCGGATCTAACTATAATTGATAGAATTAGACCTAGAGGTATTAGTTCTCTAGCCTGGTACCAACAAAAGTCCCAACAACCTCCAAAGCTTCTTATCTATAACACACACACTGTGCACTCTGGGATCCCAGAAAGGTTCAGTGGATCAGGATACGGAACCAAATTTACACTGACTATCACGGGAGTTACTGAAGATGATGAAGGAAGTTATTACTGTCAGCAGTATAAATCCAACCCTTTCACACAGTGATACAAAGCTGTACAAAAAAACAACTTCCTCTTTTATAAAGTAACACAGTTGGTGCTTCTATAGTTCATGCATTCATTCACGTCAGTGTAAAAAAACTGAAGCTGAATTAATTTTGGTTGTTAACAAGTCCTATACAGTTGTGTACAAAAGAAAATGGAACATTACAGCTATAGTAAGACAATTACAACCTTTAGTGAATAGTCTTTTTTTTCTTTTTATTGTGGTCTAGATAGATATTAGCTAGGATTAGAGCTGTCAATCCCCATCAAAGGGATCTTCTGGGACCCTGACCACAATGAGCTTGGAGTTTTAACTTTTCTACCTGGTTAATGTTTTTGGTCCCTATACAACTTGTATGGGTTTTAACCTTTCAATGTGGATTGATCATTTAATTTTGGAACCCCTTAAACTATTGTACAAGACGGGAAAAGGTTAGAATCCCTTTAGCACTCTTGCACACAGGTGCATACTATACTGCGTTCAGATATGTAATGTATATTGTTTCTGTGGATCTGAATGCAGCTGTATTAAATTCTATGGGCCCATACACACAGCTGCACACAGCTCCGTAATCTAGAGCTGCATTCAGGTTTCAGAAAAGAATCTCCGTTTAAGGTCAACATTGTTTTAAATTAATTATGTTAAAAGTGTTGGTTTTCCTATATTTTTTTTTAAAAAGTTTAAAATCGCAGCCATGTTACCAATTCCAAACCCTTTCAGAGTGTTCTGCACCAGGTATGATTGAGGGCCCATCCTGCTCCATAACATTGCCCCTAGGCACAGAGTACCTCTTGATGTACATTCCCAGCATTCTATAAGCTCACCCAACTCTAATTTTCAAAAGCACAACAAGATGGACGGTGAGAGAGGAAGAGAGTTAGTAACTTTGGAGAGCAGAGAGGGTGTCTCTAAAGGTGCCCATACACCTTACGATTATCGGACGATTTTCGTATGCGATCGACTTTTCGTCCGATAATCGTATGTGTGCATAGCAGTGCCCGACCGACATTACTGTGCAATCGTACGACTTTTGACGGTCAAGCATGTTTGAAAACTTTGCTAGATCGCACGATGTTCGCATGGTTGGTGGTGTTTCCGTCCGTCAAAAGTCGTACGATTAACACTGCGCATGCGCAAACGAAAATAATTGCGGTCAATTACCGCAAGTCGTCCAGGTGTTTTTTTTTAACTACCGCTGATTTAATCTTTCGATAATCGGGGCAGGATGGGGCTGTCGTACGAAAATCGTAAGACTATTCGATCATCGGACGAAAAGTTTCGTCCGATAATCGTAAGGTGTATGGGCACCTTTAGTTTTTCACATGCTGGATTCACTATATCATACACCCTCATTGTCAATCAAGGGGTGGAGACGTGACTGGTGTTCTGTTTCAAGAACCGCTCTGTGCATTGACATACCTCCTTGGACCTTGACCCATTCGGGTAGTGTAGTCACCTGCTGAGTCAGCACAATCCACAGGCAGCCTAATTCTCTACTAATCCAATGCAGTTTTACTTCTCAAAGTGCTTTACAAAGGATGTTTACTGGCCTTTTGTAAATTAATCTTTACTAAATACATGTCAAGATACTTTACATTGAAGGGGAAATTGGAACAGCCATTTTACTTATAACATATCAGTTTTAATCAAGTATTGCCTAACATCCTGCATTCCCCTTTTGTCATGCCCACCCAAAAATGCTACCTACAAATTTTTTTACAAGGAAATTGGTTCCTGTTTACAACAACTGTCCTCTTAGAAGAATCGTAAACAGCATGTGTGAATGGTCATCCTCACCTTTACAGATGCCATCAAGAAGAAGATTTACTCTTAAAGTACATAGATAGTCAGGTTCCTACCCAACTCAGAACGTACGTAATTGTGTTAGGACCTTAGCCAGTCAGAGCAATTTTGAACCCAATATGCTGTATTGTATTGCTGTCCATGCATGCAGGTACAATAAATATTAGCTTCACCAGTCAACGTTATCAAAACCTCTGAGTCTGGGTTTCCCTGTCAACATGTATTAGATGGTCTTAACATTCTTTACTGATAAGGCTCCATTCGCATATAGCGTTTGCATTTCCCACGCAGTTTTCCGTGCAGAAGACCGCGCGGCATGAAAACACTAAAATCTTTAATCTGCACGGATTCCGCTCATTTGCGGCTATTATATAGCCACGATCTGCCATTATGTCACGCTTGTACTGTTTTGCGGGCCGCAAAAGGCTGAACAATGCACATTAACCCCTTCATGACCAATGCCTTTTTTTTTTTTTTTTACACCCATGTTATATTCCACATTTTAGGCATGCATGAAGGTCATTGTCCCGTGTGTGTCCGGGCTAGGGGCTGACATCATTACAGAGGAGGAGCCAGGGATCAGCTGTTGTGGAGGGAAACCAAGGAGACGATGTCCGTTCCAGCTACACGCTGGCATCTTAGCAAGGGGAGGAGCCTAGTAACGGCACTGTGCTGAAAGTGTCCAATAAGGGGAGTGGAGGAGATCAGACAGTCAGCAAGCCTTACTCCAGTGTTCTTACTACCGATAGAGCATGTGACAATAGCAGAATACAAATTTAAACAATTATAAATTAATGAATGCATGCAACTGGAGCCCGCGCAACTGGGAATAACTTTTGGAGTCGTGATCATATGCCACACAAAACACCATCAGCTATATATTACCATTGTGCCAATCTGTATATAATTATGATAACAATCAATTAAAAGAATATATATGTATATAAAGGAAATATATAAAATTATGACTAT
>NW_017308476.1:159691-165091 GCF_000935625.1 Nanorana parkeri | reverse complement strand
TCAAACATTATTGATAAAAAAATTACTATTAAAAATATTAATAGATTTAATTAAAATATTCCATGAAAGATATTACAAAAAAGTAAATGAGAGCAAATGCGAGGTGATACACCACTCATATGGATGGTTAACAATAATAACATTGCTCTGCATAAGGCACACAGGGTGGAGCCAGACCCAATTTTGAACACAGAAATTACATTAGGAGAAATGGGAAGGGTGTTGTTAAAAAAGAGGATCTATATACCCGACATAATATATCATATATCTAAAGGGTCATATAACTAAAAAGCCATGTCTGAACAGGTCCTATATCAATGCAGAAGAGACTTTAAGACGTTCATTCAACCCTATTGGAGACAGACTGTTTAAGGTGTATATCCCAAAGGTCTCCCGGCTACATCGCTTTCTAAACCGGTGGTCCTGCCATTCATGTGGATGTTACTTTGACATGTACAAACCACCTAAACATTGTTGCTGACCAGGTACACCCCTTCATGAAAACGGTATTCCCTGATGGCCTTTTCAGCAGAATAACGTGCTCTTACACACTGCAAAAATGGTTCAAGGAACACAACAACCAAGGTGTTGACTTGGCCTCCATATTCTCCAGGACCGATCCATGGAGGCCCCAAATGCAACTAACAGAATTTAAAGGATCTGCTACTTATGGCTTGGTGCCAGATACCACAGCATACCTTCAGCGGTCTAGTGGAGTCTATGTCCTGTTAAATCATATATTTATTTATGTCTATTATGCAACATGTAGTCCCCTTGTGGCAGGTGAACAATTCATTTTGAATGCAATTTGCTCATGACATACCCAGTGTCCTCAGAATCACAGCAGAACTACCAGCTTGGCCTTAGTTTACATATAAAGCATCCTTCCTCTGCCCCATTTAACATTTGTTCAGGAAGAGAACCCACATATGAAATTGTAGTTTGTGAATAGCTGTCATCTGGATGACAGCTATGTCAGCAGTGGCCGCAGTAGATGCATGGTCAACGTATCTGACCATGCATCTACTGCAAGTCAGGAAACTACTTGGCAATTTTCATCTCTCTGCACCTCCTACACAGGAGCAGTCCAACCTTAGTTTTTGGTCCACCTACAGAGGAGATCTGTGGTGGTGTCTTTGTTCTTGCTGTGGCCCTTTAAAGCTGGTTATGTACGGATCAAATTTCATCTGACTCCTTCTGAATTGTCCAAAATTTTAGCCATAATCACATGAGCTGGGTGGGAAATTGTCAACCTAGCAGAAACTGCATCCACACAGATGTAGTGACAGTTCAGGGTATTCAGAAGATCCTTCATCCATGGTGTTTAGTATGGAATAATGGAATAATTCAGAGGACATCCTAAAACATTTAGGCCTGGTTCACACCTGGGCGTTTTACAGTGCTGATCGACGCGCTGTAAAACTCCCAGCAAGTGAAATCCCATACTTTCCTATGGGCATGGTTCCCACCTGGGCCATAAACCCAAAGAAGTACAGGAGTTTCTTTGGGGCGTTTTCCCACACGTTTCCATTGGTATTCCCGAGTGTGGATCGGGGTTAACAAAGCGGTAACCCCGAGCCACACTCGGGAATACAGCGTGCAGGTCTTACCTTGTCCGCGATCCCCGCTGTGTCCTCCGGTGGCTGCCGACTTCCGGGTTCTGTCCCTTGCGAGCGGCCGCGTTGCAGGGGGGCGGAGCCGGTGGGAAGTTTGAAAGTGAAAAAAATAAAAATTTAAAAATAGAGAAAATAAGGAAAAAAACTAAACAAAATCATACCGCCAGTGAAACGCGCGTTTCACTGAACGGAAAAACGTGCTAAAAAACGCAGAAAAAAAATAGCAGAAAAAATACGCCCAGGTGTGAACCCAGCCTTAATGTAAAAATGGCTTAATGTAGCTTAATGTACCATAATGTGCCTAAACCTCAATTAATTGCCTTGAAACTTTGCACAAGCTAAGTTCTCAGCTTCCCAAACCTATCCTGGAAGTTTTCATGGATTTTGGTCTCCCACAAGGTAAGGTGACATTAAGCTTAATGTGGCTTAATGTACAAAAACCAACCTAAATGTTAACCAATGTCCGTTGGCGACGTACACTGTACGTCGTCAGTCACGAAGGGGTTAAAGTAAAACGAGCTTAATGTATCATAATGTGCCTAAACCTCAATCAATTGCCTTGAAACTTTGCACAACCTACGTTCTCATCTTATGGAGTGACGTTAGGCTTGTGCTACCTTTTGTGCAGTGACTATTAGAAAATTAAAGTGTTTTTCACAAAGCTAGCCGCAGGATCAGTCGTAGCTCCGGCTGATCCTTCGGCTAGTTTCGACCGCCGGAGCCCTTTGTTTCAGTAGAACCGAAGGGCTGCTGTACGGGCTATTCACTATAGGCCATACAGCTCCCGAAGTTTGGCCCATCGGCTCAGTCGAGCCGAAGGCATATGCTTCGGCTCGACTGAGCTGAGGCGAAACCCGAAGCGCGCTGAATGGCTGGCCATTGGCCCCCCAAAAGCCTCGCAACTGACAGCTGGGCGGTTGCCAGGCGTGATCTCACGGCTGGCTCCGGCCAGTTGCAATGACAGATCTGTATATATATTCAATGAATCAATAAAAAGGTATCTCTTATATTTTCACTTCCCAGACCTTTCTGATAATGACCCTGTATAACACAATACTGCAATATGTTAGCAGATCTCACCATCTACTGGTGGACTTCACTCTCCTGTTATCTGTGTATAAAGGAGAGAGACCGCCCTGAATAAAGTAGATGCGTCATAAACCTTAATCCTGTGTTTGTGATTTCTCTGGTGCACCGAAAACGACATAATTAGGAACAGCAGCAGACATCTTGTGTGAACCCAGTTGTGGTTCAAATCCATTTCACTATGACTTCGGTATTCCAGAGTTTCACCCAGTCATTTTTCTGTATCTATGTTTAAAGGAAAATTATTGGGTGAGTGAAAAACACTCATCCCCATAATTCAAGCCAACCTGTGACAAAGAAGCTTTCACAGGTCGGCTCTATTGATCGGGATCGGGAAGTCAGCGAACACGCTGATTGCTGACTTCCTGATCCGCTCTCTTCGGAGAGCAGTGACTGTCAGTCACCACTCCCCACAAGGATTCCACCCCCCTCCCCCTTTCCATTTCTCCATTTCTGACTGAAGGAACAGATGGGGAGGGGCAGGCACATCTCTTGAGAGGCAGAACTAGCTGTCAACCAGCGGGGTGGATCTCTAAAGTATTGCCGGGATCCATTCCGGCTGTGGAGCGACCATGCGCTCTCAGCATATTGCGGGCAATAGCCTGCCATATACTGAGTTTTGGGTCACCAGAGGACACAGTATATGTCCCCCTAAATTACAACTTTTTTGGAAAGGTTATCTAATTTTTTTGCTGAAACTATTTGCAAATAAAGAAACATGGTGGTTTTGAGGGGTTAAAACACAGAGCTTGGTAATGGTGAACTAGATATATCAAAGCAGGTCATACATAGAAGAATCAGGAGGTTAAGGGGTTAATATACAGGTCACAATACAGGGGCAGGCTGGAGTAGTTTAGGAGATCAGGGGCAGTAAAATTGTTACAAAATGTCTTAGTCAATTATAATCATTAAATTAATCAGCAGTTGTTGTAGATCAGCTGCATTGATTCCCCCATTCACAAACTACTAAGAGTCCTCTTCTTCCTCTGTAGTAAGAGGAAGGGGCGGGATCATCAGTGTAAACCGTAACATGTGACCTCTGTGAATAGTCATCACACCGATCACATATCACTGAGCCGATTGATTTGGCTCTGTACATTGTCTCTGCATACTCAGCTGTCTGAGGACGGCTCACTACACAGAGACTAAAGGGGACATCCTTCCAGAAATAGCCCTCCACCTCCCTGACATTTTTCTACAATACAGCTGTAGGTAGGTGGTTAACCACTTGCTGTCCAGATCAATTTCTTACATTTGCACACACATGATAAAATCAGAATTTTCGGCTAGAAAACAGCTTCAAACACACAAACAATTTTATATTTTCTGAAAGCAGAGGCCCTGTAGAATAAAATAATTCTAGTTGCAATTTTTTATGTCACACGGTATTTGCGCAAATGTTTTTCAAACAAGTATTTTTAGGATAATATACAATAAAATGATATTTAGTGCACAGAAACAGAATATAATGCCCAATTTTTTGGTAAAATATAAAAGATGGGGTCACGCTGGGTAAATAGATACCAAACATGTCAAGCCTTAAAATTGTGTGCGTCCGTGAAGCCGCAAAAAACTACAACAACCTAAATTTCCCATAGGCGACGCTTTAAAGGCTTTTATTGCTCATCAGTTTAGCGCTAACAGTGATTGATGGGCCCAGAATTATTGCTCTTACTCCAGCGCTCATGATGATATATAACATGTTTGGGCGCAATTTTTGTTTTTGCACGAGGGCGCATCCGACACATGTTTGCATTGTATGTGCGTGCCCGTGGTGGGAGGGGGACTTAAAACAAATTGTTTTTGCATTTTTTATTTTATTTTATGTTACTTTAATTTGTAAAAAAAATGTTTACACTCAGTTTTATTGCTATCCCATAAGGTGCTAACAAGCCCCCTATATAATAACAAATGTAATGCGACAGGTGGCATTACATTTATTAATGCGACTTTGCGACTTTATGGAGACATCAGAGGCATTTCAGACCCCTAATGTCACCTAGGGACCCCAAAGAAGCTGATGAAGCCGAGATCTGCTTCATCAGCTTCTTCTTCTGGCTCTAGGAGTAAGAGAATGTGCCCAGTGACACCGGAAGTGATGTAATGCACATCACTTCCAGGTCCAGTGATTGGATAACCACTTTCAGCTGGTGATGTACAGTTACGTGAACCCGTGGGAAGTGGTTAATGTCAGCTTCACATATATGCATTGGTATGTGTTTGAAGCGCACCATGCAAGTATTAGAACATTGCAACAGCAGGCCAGCTAGGTTTGCTAACTGTATAGGATGTAAGGACTCATGGGTCAATAGACTGCTGCAGCAGAAGGGGGAGAGGCTGCAGGGACTGGTAGCCAGCTAGACAGACCAAGGATTAAGTTTTATTCTGGCCAGAGTTCATCTTTAACTGCCTCCGGGCTGGCCGTAGTAGAACAACGGCCGGCCGGGAGCTCTCTAGATCTGAGCGGGCGTCTTTAGACGTCCGCTCAGACACACCCCCTCGCGCGTGCCGCTCGGCGAGCGTGAAATGGCCGTTTTTTAAAAACAGGCAGTGATGCCTGTTACCATACAAGCGATCCGCCGGCTGTAGAGCCGGCTGATCGCGTGTATAGGGTGCCGATCGGTCCCCCCCCCCCGCGCCGTTGTCTCGCTGATCCCGGGCTCCGCTGTGTCCGGTGCGAGCCCCGGATCAGCATGTC
>NW_017308476.1:157047-157337 GCF_000935625.1 Nanorana parkeri | reverse complement strand
CAGGCTGTAAAGCCCCCACAGATCCTGCACAGCCCCCCTGAGATCTGGCAAAGCCCCCCACAGATCCTGCAGAGACCCCCTGAGACCCTGCACTCTGCCAGATCTGAGGAGGGCTGTGCAGGATCAATGGGGGGCTTTGCAGGCTGCAAAGCTCCCCACAGATCCTGCACAGCCCCCCTCAGATCTGGCACAGCCCCACACTGAGACCCCACAGTCTGCCGGATCTCAGGGGGGCCTTGCAGGATCTGTGGGGGGTTTGCCGGCTGCTTAGCCCTCCACAGCTCCTGCAA
>NW_017308476.1:145942-156637 GCF_000935625.1 Nanorana parkeri | reverse complement strand
CTCTCATCTCCGCCTCGATCTCACGCCGCTCAGTCCCCCGGCTCCTCCCGTCCTCTCAAATCTCCGCCCCCATCTCCCTCTGTCTCCACCCCCTGCCGCTCCGTCCCCCTTCTCCTCCTGCTCGCTCGCCCGCCGATTTCGCCCCGTCGGCTGCCTAATGTTTTGTGGCCTGAACCTGGGCTCGCATGCCAGCAGAAAGGGCCTTGCGTGCCCTCCCTGCACGTGTGCCATAGGTTCGCCACCACTGGTCTAGGGCCATCAATCACTGATAACTCTAAACTGATGAGCGGTAAAAGCTTTTAAAGTGTCGCCTATGGCCAATTTTGGGTATGGTAGTTTTCTAAAACATTTTTTTTCCAAAATTTTCTGTAATTTTTCCTAATTATAATAAAAAATAAAAACCCCAGTGGTGTTTAAATACCACCAAAATAAAGCGCTATCTGTCCCCAAAAAATGGTATAAAATTAATTTCAGTACAGCGTTGCATGATGGAATAAACGTCAGTCAAAGTACTGCAGCGCTGAACACTGAAAAATGGCCTGGCCAGGAAGGGGGTCTAAACACCTGGTCTTGAAGTGGTTAAGTGACCATACAATCATTTTAGAGTTAATTTATAGCTTTTTACATTTTATTATTTTTTATTTATTTTTATAGGGGTATGAGTGTAGTTTACTTATTTTAGTGGGGTTTTTTTCACTCCTTGTTTTACTGTTACTTTTTTGTACTTTTCTTTCTTTCTGTGTGTAGCCCCTGTACAGTTGCCACATTGCTAGAGCATTTCTCCCTGCAAGGAGTTAATCACCATAGCCTAAGCCGATAGTTTTTCTTTTAGTGGTAAAGCTTAGAAGAGACTTGATTGGTTGACACTGAATGAGATCACTGCAGCAGGCATGTATGGGAGTTGTAGTGCTGAAAAAAAAATGCTGCCTCCGGCCTGGCCGTAGTAGAACAACGGCCGGCCGGGATCTCTCTAGATCTGAGCGGGCGTCTTTAGACGTCCGCTCAGACACACCCTCTCGCTCGCGGCTGTAGAGCCGGCGGATCGCGTGTATAGGGTGCCGATCGGTCCCCCCCGGCGTTGTCCCGCTGATCCCGGGCCTCCCCCCCGGTCTCAGCAAGCTGTCTCCTGCAGAGACCCCCACAGACCCTGCAGTCTTCCGGATCTCAGGGGAGCTTTGCAGGATCTGTGGTGTTCTTTGCAGGCTGCAGAGACCCCCACGAATCCTGTAAGGCCTCCCACAGATCCTGCAAAGCCCCCCACGGATCCTGCAGAGAACCCCTCAGACCCTGCAGTCTGCCGGATCTCAGGGGGGCTGTGCAGGATCTGTGGTGTGCTTTGCAGGCTGTAGATCCCCCTACGGATCCTGCAAAGCCCCCACCTAATAGAGATGGGGGGACATCCTAACAAGGTGCACAGCAGACAAGGGGCTCAATGTCACAATGGGGTAAAACTAAAAGGCTATTAAATGGCTGTCAGGTTTATGAGTAAGGTGTGCAATTCTAAAAAGTTCTACAATATTTAAAATTGGGTGTCCAATTTTTTTTTGTTTTAATGTGGGGGAATTTTTAAAAATGCAAGATCTACATATATCTTTACATTAGAAGGTGTTCAGTCACTGCCAAGGTCTTTATCAGGCTACAGTAATTAAGGGCCTATTAACACTATGCCTTTCCTTAACCCACATGTGTTAACACACTGGTTAGGTGCATTGAGGAGTGCTGGGTTAAGGCAGATAATTCATTATGAACCAGCTGGTATCACACGTTAACACTTTTATCAAATGAAAGATCACACAACAGAACAATTACCCTCGCAGGGGTTCTTTAGCCTCTCATGGCAGCACATGCCCATCCAGACTCCTGGCTTTGCATTTGCAGCACCGCTGCTCCGGCCTCAGCCCACTGTCTGTTCCTCCAGACAGCCTCATTCATGTGCTAACCTGCACACTGGGGGATTCTTCCCAATCCGCAGCACCCTGCTGCACTGGACTCCACTCTGACTCCTGGGTGGAGCCTTCCTGTCTCCCAGGTGGAGTCTTGAACCCTTCCCAACAACTTTAATTTAAAGGCTGTGCACACTTGTGCCATCAGCATGCGCTGGCCACTCAGATTCTGGACACAGGAATGGAGATAACGCAGTGGCATTGCCATGCACTGCCACAATATATATATCTATATATATATATATATTATTTTGCAGAGCAGCACAGTGAACAATCTGTGTCTTGTGGTAATGAGATAATACACATTGTTCAGGGGGACCTCCATACTGCTCATATTCTTGGTAATCTTTAATCTATAATAAAAATTGTGACACACTCTATGAATGGTTCGCTGCACTCAACCGAATCTATATGTATCTGGCAGGTGACAGCCGACCACAGAATTTCAATCTCCCCGGTATTTGCATACACAGAGTGTGGGGTGTAACATCTCCCCTGTCACTCTCTCTATATATCTCATTGTACAGGAGACGTCTTCTACTTTGTATCTGACACTCCACAAACATCAAGATGCTTTCTCACAGTTATCTGCTGGCCGTCATCTTCATTTCTATTCAGGGTGAGAGAGGAGGCTCCTTCCATCATCATCTGCACATACATCTATACATTGTACAATAAATACACATCAGGATTGATAGGAAGATATACAGACATTTATCAATAATCAATATGTCTCTTCCCATCCTCAGGATCCTGTGGACAGATTGTGATGACTCAGACTCCGGATTCTATCTCCGTGTCCCCGGGACAGACAGTCACCATCACATGTACATCCAGTACTAGCACTGGTAACGCTATAGGCTGGTACCAACAGAAATTCGGAAAGTCTCCAACACTTCTCATATATAATGCAGTCACCCGACACACAGGAGTTTCAGACCGGTTCACTGGCAGGAGTGATGGATCTTTTACTCGTTATACTCTGACAATTACTGCCGTGACTGAAGATGATGAAGCAGATTATTACTGTCAGCAGGCTGCTCAGTTCCCCACAGTGATACAGAGCCGTACAAAAACATCCTTCCTCTATTACATATAATAGCTGCAGCATGTTCATAGAACACTGCACAGTAACACATAATGCTGTTTCTTATATAAAATGTTTACATGTCAGCCTTGAATTATTAATTTATTCATCGGCAGCCACACAGCTCAGAATGTCTGTCCCCACCACAAGAATTAATCATTTATTCAGGGCTGACACGTAAACATCAATTGTGTGTTAGCAGCAGAGGAGAGAACACTGATTACACACTATTATTTACATGTCGGCAGGGGCCACACTCAATAGTACCACCTACCTCTGAGCAACAAAGGACTCTACATGGCTCAAGCCGCCTGCCTCCTAGCTGCTGCCACCTAGCTTCCTTCATTGTACGGAGGCAGAAGGCTCCAATAAACTATAAATAACAAACATACAGCACAAATAATCCCTATTGTACATCCCCTAACAATAAACAAACATGAAGAAAGAGACCTGACATTATCTCTGGGGCATCACTGCACATTAAGACCTTCTTCCTTAGTGTAGTACTAAACTCTCAGTCTTTTTCAGTAATGATTCCAGATCATACAAATATACATAGCCAGCAAAGTATTTTAATATATTTTCCCCAGAGCTCTTACAGTCATCATGTTTCTGAACAGCTGACTCCAACTCTCTCAGCTTCACTTCCCTGAACTTCCTGTCTAGTACAAGATCACAAGGAACAACACAGTCTCGCTATCAGCTGTTCATCTACTAGCCTGAAGTGTCACATGGTTCTGGTATCCATGCCAGATTTCCCCCTCTGTCCTAGGTGCTTGGCTGTCAGTCTATGAGGATTCACAGTGCTGCAGCCAATCTTCTCTTTCCCTTCCTATTTAGGTTCAGCTCACCTGTTGCTCAGGGTTCAAGCAATGAGTAATTTTACTGCTGCCAGACCCCCCTATGTTATGTGTCAATGCATATTGTGTAGGGGTTCTTATTCTTAGGGGGGTTCAAAGTACCAATATACATTGCCAAAGTTTCTTAACCCCCTATGTGATAACAATAAAGTTAAGTGGGAAAAAAATGAAAGTTTCAAAAAAATAAATAATTAAAGACACACATCAAAAAGAATAGAAAAAACACATATTTTTTTTGTCCCCGCCCATACATACACGCGTGCAAACATGCGTCGGGTGCGCATACGTGCAAAAATGACGATTGCACCCATTACGCCGCAGATGCTACATAACGCCGTGAACGTTGGAGTGAGAGCAATAATTCTAGGGCCATTAATCACTTATAACACTAAACTGATGAGCGGTAAAAGCTTTTAAAGTGTCACCTATGGTCATTTTTGGGTATGGTAGTTTTTTGCCACTTCACGGGCTGCACAAAATTTTAAAGCTCAACATGTTTGCTGTTTATTTACCCAATGTGACCCTGTCTTTTACATTTTACCAAAAAATATTTTATAACATAATGTAAAACAAACCTTTTTTATTTCAAAAATTTGAGTAATTTGTCCTTAATATAGTAAAAAATAAATAAAAACCGCAGTGGTGATTAAATACCACCAAAAGAAAGCTCTATCTGTTCCCAGAAAATAGTATAAAATTCATTTCAGTACAGCGTTGTATGACGGAAAAAATGTCAGTCAAAGTACTGCAGCGCTAAATACTGAAAAATGGCCTGGCCAGGAAGGGGGTGTAAACACCTGGTCAGCAAGTGGTTAAACATGAAACTGTATTTTCAGGTGTTCACTATATTGTTTGCATCGATTGCCTCCCTGGTGTTGGGTGAGTCTTATCTATAGTTAAATTGCATCTGGTGACAGCCGACCACAGAATTTCCATCTTCCGGTATTTGCATATACAGTGTGTGGGATGTAACATCTCCCCTGTCACTCTCTCTATATATCTCATTGTACAGGAGACGTCTTCTACTTTGTATCTGACACTCCACAAACATCAAGATGCTTTCTCACAGTTATCTGCTGGCCATCATCTTCATTTCTATTCAGGGTGAGAGATGAGGCCCCTTCCATCACCCTCTGCACATACATCTATACACTGTACAATAAATACACACATCAGGATTGATAGGAAGATATACAGACATTTATCAATAATCAATATGTCTCTTCCCATCCTCAGGATCCTGTGGACAGATTGTGATGACTCAGACTCCGGATTCTATATCTGTGTCCCCGGGACAGACAGTCACCATCACATGTACATCCAGTTCTGGAACGGGGAATGCTATTGGCTGGTACCAACAGAAATCAGGAAAGTCTCCAACACTTCTCATATATAGTGCAACCACCCGACATACAGGAGTCCCAGACCGGTTCACTGGCAGCAGTGCTGGATCTCCTTATACTCATTACACTCTAACAATTACTGCCGTGACTGAAGATGATGAAGGAAGATATTACTGTCAGCAGTATAATCAGAACCCTCTCACACAGTGATACAGAGCCGTACAAAAACCTCCTTCCTTTTTTATAAACCACAGCAATCAAATATGTGATGACTGGAACGTTAAAGTGAAGGCAAAGTCACTTTAGAATGTAGAAGAGTTAGAACCTCTGTCTAGAAGATTCACAATGCCTCCAATTTTCACCAGTACAGTAAGTGATGGAAAATCCAGCTGAGATATATCAACTTTGTGATGGTATCCCCTCGCTATAGAAAGATCTTCTCTTGCATGCTGTTGCATCTCTGGGACAGGAAGTGTTGGGAGATCTCCCCAAGGAGACTTAGATAGCGTAAAAAAATAAAAAAAACCTGACTAGACTGTTAAAGTGATATTAACCACTTGAAGACCAGGTGTTTAGACCCCCTTCCTGGCGCAGGCCATTTTTCAGTATTCAGCGCTGCGGTACTTTGACCGACATTTATTCCGTCATGCAACGCTGTACTGAAATACATTTTATACCATTTTATGGGGAAAGATAGAGCTTTCTTTTGGTGGGATTTATTCACCACTAGGGTTTTTTATGTTTTACTATATTAAGGGGAAAAAAATGTTACATTATGTTAGGAAACATTTATTATTACCCATTTTGTTTGTAAAATATAAAAGACGAGGCCACGTCGGGTAAATAGACACTAAACATCTCAAGCCTTAAAATTGTACGCACCCGCGAAATCGCAAAAAACTACAATACCCAAAATTGACCGTAGCTGACGCTTTAAAAGCTTTTACTGCTCATCAGTTTAGTGTTGTCAGTGATTAATGTCCCTAGAATTATTGCTCTCAATGTGACGTTCGTGGCCATATGTCACATGTGCGGCATAATGGGCGCAATCGTCATTTTCACACTTATGCGCACCCGAGGCATGTATGCACGCATGTATGTTTTGGTGGGGACTTGATGTGGTTTTTTTTTATTCTTTTTCGTGTGACTTTTATTTTTATTTTTGTGTGTGTTAATTGTGTGTTTTTTTTTAAATTATGTTAATGTTATCACATAGAGGGCTAAGAAACACTTTATGTGATAGCTAAATATGTGTTTCTATTTTCTATAAAGCACTTAATAAACTCGAAAGTGGAACCCCACCTGTATATTTGAGCAAATGGGAAAAAGAATTTACCTGTATATAAGTAACAATTGCTCATATTTGGTGGTATTGCCCAATGATAAGACCTTATTGGGTTACTGTAATCAATATGATAAAACAAGTATGGGATATACAGTAGACATTTCGTTCCGAAAATCGTTTCGGATGAATTTTCGGAAATTCGGAGATTCGGATGCATCCGAATTCCGAATTACAGCTAAAATGAATGCAAACGAATCCGAATTCCCGATTTCCCGAAATTCGTTAGCTGTAGTCCGGCCGAAATTCTTATATGGACGAATTTCGTTGCAGCAAAGTGACATTAGGAAGAAAAAAAAAATGACAACATTTTCCCTCTACAACAATTCTCTGGTTAAAAGTTTAGATGCAATAGTGTAGTGGTTAGAGTCCTGATATGCCATTGTCAAGGTCGCAGGTTCTAATCCAGGGCAGGGAGAATAATGGATAAAGTTTCTTTGCTTTTGAATTGACATTCTCCTAACATTCGGACCTAAAGAGTCTGGTATGAATTGGGGGGAACCGCACACTTTTTTTTTTCCATCTTCTGCAGACTGTAAAAAAAAAAAAAATCATTCCCCCCCCCCCTAATGTCATTTTGCTGCAACAAAATTCATTATTGGACGAATTTCGTTGCAGCAAAATGACATTAGGAAAAAAAAATGACATTTTTTTTTACAGTCTCCCCCCCCTGCGCTTAATGACCAAGGACAAATGTGGGTCCTGAGGTTACACGGGTTGAGAACCACTGATGTAGATAATAATTGATATAGGAAGGAGAAAGGAGGGAGAGGTTTTTTTTTCCACTCTCTCTCTCTCTCTCTCTCTCTCTATCTCCCAGTGCTAGTTTCTCCTATGTACTCCTAGGCCTAAAAGGTTGCGGTTGAAGAAGCTCAAGTTATCTGATATATAATCAAAGGAAAGCTGTATCAAATGTATAAAAGTTCCACAACGTTTTGGGAGAGGATACAGGGAAAGTAGAGTAAGGAAGGAAAAGAGAAAGTCGCTCCGAGCGGGGTCATCCGGCAGTCTCCGGCCACCTAAATTAGGACCCGGAGACTGCCAGATGACCCCGCTCGGAGCGCCGCCCACCGGAGCAGCAGTGACACGACGCTCGGAGAGGTAAGTAAGAAGAAACTGACTCGAGTATGACGCTGACTCGAGTATAAGCCGAGGGGGGGCACTTTTCAGCAAAAAAAAATGGGCTGAAAATCTCGGCTTATACTCGAGTATATACGGTAGATATCTGTATTTACTTGTATATGTATGTATAAAGAAAATTTGATGTCCTTATATGAATGTTACTTGTTATAATATATTATGGAAAATGTAATAAAGATGTAATAAATTAAATAAAAAATATGTGACAGGTCCTCTTTATGGAGACATCAGGGGTCTCCAAGACCCCTAATGTCACCCAGGGACCCCCAAAGAAGCTAATGAAGCAGAGAACTGCTTCATCAGCTTATCCCCAGCTTCTGAAGCTGGAGAGTGACACAAGAATGCGGAAGTGATGTAATATACGATCTGATACCGGAGAGGGGGCCGGAGGGAGATTGTGTACCAATCTCCCCCTGATCCCCTGTTACAGAGCCACCATGCTGGTCCCAGGCTTACACCGGGCACAGGGGAGCTCAGGCCAGCGGGAGAGGGGGCTGCGGATGGGGGGGCGCATGATCGGCACGTTATACAAGCGATCCGCCGGCTCTATAGATGGCAGATCGCTTGTATGTTAACAGGCATTGCCGTGTGGCGTGCGCATGTGGGTGGGGCCAACAGATCCAGCAAGCTACTTCCCTCCCCCTGCCCAACTCCCCTCCCTCCTCCAAGCTAGTAGATGAACAGTTGCTGGAGTCTGCTCTGTCCCTAGTGATCTTGTGCTGGACAGGAAGTTCAGGGAAGCTGCGTTTAGAGACTTGGAAGCAGCTGTTCAGAAACATGACGATTGTAAGTGTTTGGGAAAAATGTAAAGCAATGCTTTGCTGGGCAGTGTATATTTGTTTGATCTGGATTTGGAGTTTAATACTAATTTAAAGTGTATTTCCACTTTTGAAGCCAAATTGGGACACTGCCTATTTTATATTTATTATATGTTTCTTATTCACATAGCATAACTTGAAAGTAATACATTGTTGCTTGCACAATACATGTTCTATTTTGAAAGAAAATGCTTTTTTCTGGGTGCTGAATTTGTCTCTGGAATTCCAGGGTGTGGGTGGTAAGGTTTACAATAATTGACCCTGTCTGTACTGTGCTAGTAGATCTCATTATTATCACTGGCAAACTAGATCAAACACCGTCCGTCCAAAAAATGGGTTAAAGGAGGATTATGACATACAGCATATTAAATGTACTTTTTACCTTTATCCTGCTAATAGTATTCTTTGCTTCCAAAACGACTGCACATAAGAGATATACTGTACTTATTTCAGAAGCCAGTTAAGAGTCGCCAACAGCCCTACCCCCAGTTTGAATCTGCACAGGGGGTGGCAACAAGGGTTGTAACCTGCCCTCTTCTTTTTTTCAAGCTCACAATCTTCGGTGTGGCCGTGCTTTCCAAATAGGAAACACCTGCACACTGTCACATGGGTCTGTTTCCAAGGCAACGTGACGCCACACTTAAAAAATAGTGGCAGCGACACAGTGAGGTGAGACACGCTTAAGTTTGTTTCCCGCACTGAATCAGTAATTGCTACAAAGCCAGAGACAGCAGTGTGGATGAGAGGTGGGGACAGAGGACAGAGGCAAGGATGGAGGCGGAGACAGAGCTGAAGGACCGAGCTGTGGGAATGGAGCTGCTTCGCTTGTGCAGGTTTTCCTTTGCCACAGCTCCGTCCTTGCACCTCTGTCCCCGCCTTCATCCTCGCTTCTTGCAGTTCTGTCCCCATCTCCCCTCCGTCTACAAGCAGTTGTCAGTCAATGGGAGGGTAGGATCCCGACAATATTGTTGGGATCACTTCACAGCACGGAGGTTAGCCCCGCTCACACTATGTTATAGCGAATCCTGAGCTTATGGTGGATTTTTGATTACATGAGTACATTGCAAAATGTACTCTTGTATTATTAGGAATTTAAAAATGCCATTATGAGTGTACCCCATAGTTTTCCTTTAACCCTTTGACTGCCAAGCCCTTCCGAACGCTTTTAACCTCAACTGGCCACACCATTTTTGCAATTTTTCCCATTGTTTTGATTTTCTTTTGTTGTATTGCTAGAGTTTGTAAACTACCCCCCAAACCATATATCTGAAAGCACAGGCCCGGTAGAATACAAATATGGTGCAAATGTTTATCAAATCAATATTAAACCGATAAAAATACAAAAATACACAATTTAATTGATACTGTAGAAGCACACTAAAAGCAGTATCAGTGCACCAAAAAATAATTTACTGACTAACTCTAAAAAATAAAACTGTATTGAGTTCATAAATAAGAAGTATTTGTAAATTCTACATTGCACCTTTTTGCGAAATGGTAACAATAATGAAGGAACTCAAAACTGTAAATAAGTGACTTATGTTAAAAATCATTTGTGCACTGTGTTGGTGTGTGTGTTGTGATAAAATGATACAGGCGTACATATAACTGCAACACAACGTATCACAATGCATGACAATGCCAGCTTTAGACATTATTGCACGTGGGAGTTTTGATTTCAGCACCTCAAAGGCCGCACATTTTTGGCACAGTGTGATCATGAGTATATGTGAAAAAGAATTAAAGAGACTTTATTTTGTACAACTTCTGGTTATGTCAACACTAACACCTTGGGAGCTGATTGGTAAATTTTTTACGAGTAAGATTGTTTTTCACTTTCAGTCACACTCAGTTAGGCCTAATTCACACAGCTAAGAGCCGGCACGTACAGATCTGTGTGGCGTGCACGGCCGTATTGGGCCGTTCATGGGAAGGACAGGTGCTGCGTATGATTGTAGGCAGCAGCCTGTTCTTTTCTATGGGAGTAAGCGGCCGTACGCTCACCCGAGCTGCACATCCGTGCTGGTGTCCATACTCGTAAAACGGTATGGTATAAAAAAAGACAATTGATAATGATATATTAGTGTCTTTGAACACACACAACACACAGAAAGGCACACGGACGACTCCATCAATAAACCCCTTTATTTACCACTTAGAAT
>NW_017308476.1:133324-145929 GCF_000935625.1 Nanorana parkeri | reverse complement strand
CCTATTACAGTAAACTCCCCATTATCCGGCATCCACAGGGATTAGTATATTCCGGATAAATGTAGTTTTTGGTTGCTTGAGAGTTACTATTAAAAATAGGTCTAACTAATGCCATATACCCCATACTATACCATAACATAACAAACTCTGTATTGACTTCATATTAATAATGAAATGCACTAATCAAAGGCAAATTAAGACAAATGGACACACGATTGTTTCCAGGTTAATACATGCAGATCAGCAGAACAGTGAGTACTCAGGGGATTTTTTTTCTGGTTAGATGAATTCCCGATAACAGAGTATAGCATAGTATATGCCACAAGTTTATGCCACTAGAGGACCTCAAAGTATACAATATACACAAGTAACCAACACAACTATTTCAAGCTGTACTTAATGTAATATGCCCTTAAAGCCTAAAATGATTGGTAAAACCCAGAATTGTTGTTTTCCACCATTACTCTTTCTTAATGCTGACTTTTCACAATAGCAGACTAGATAATTAAGAGCTGGGATGATGGTTTTAGCGCAGAATAACCCCTTTGGTAGTTTAAAATAACCTTTTCATAGATATCTGTACATCAGACTGAAAAGTAGACTTGTGCGCCGTCAAAAAAATTTGTTCCGTTTCGTTCCGTTTCGGAATATCCGTTATTTCGTAATTCGTATCCGAAACTCAATTCGGATTCGTACGAAATACGAATTTTCATTAGTTTCGGCACATTTTCGTAACTTTACGAACATTCGTTATGATGAAGTTAAAAAGCAAAAATACCTTTGTTAATATTGGAGTGGTAGTTGTTTTTTTATCCGAAATACGAATTCCGTTAACGGATTCCGTATCCGAATTTCGTATTTCGGACTTTATAAAAAACCTACCACATCGACTCCAATATTAACAAAGGTATTTTTGCTTTTTAACTTCAATATAACGAATGTTCGTAACGGAACAAAAATACGTCAACGGAATTTCGTATTTCCTGCCTGTATTGTAATGCAACTCTCAGCAGCAGAAGAGAACCTCTGATTGGTCAACCAAAACGAAATACGAATCCCGTTAACGGATTCCGGATCCGAATTTCATATTTCGGACTTAAAAAAAACTACCATCAACTTCAATATAAATGTACTTTGTTTTTTAACTTCAATATAACGAATGTACGTAACGGAACGAAAATACGTCAACGGAATTTCGTATTTCCTGCCTGTGTATTGTAATGCAACTCTCAGCAGCAGCGGATCCGTATTTCGGATTAAAAAAAAAATCTTGTAATGTTGTTCAACCTCATTTACAGGGGTAATATTAGTTCCTGTTTCAAAGAAATTCGGATCCGAAATTCGTTAACGGAATTTCGTATTTCGGATATAATTCGGAAACTGCAATTCGGATTTCGGATGCTTCCGAATTTCCGAATTTCAGGAAAATTTGTACGAATTTTGATTCGTAACGAAACGAATCGCACATGTCTACTGAAAAGAGGGACAATAGAGGAGGAAAGAGGGACAGAGGGATTTGGTTCCCTCCAAATGAGGGTATGAGCTATGAGCAACACAGGTATGTATGAGCAACACAGAGATAAGTTACTACTGAGCTCTCCCCTCCTTGTCAGTATGTTAAAGTGGAACTGTTACCTTTCTTTCTCATATCCCATTAGTGTATATCGGTGTCAGTATTACTTCTTGTACATGTGAGGTATTTGTTATTAAAAGTTAATTTATTCTATAAATACCTGGTGATCCTGCCAGTCCTGTATTTCCGGGTCAATTTGCTGACTTGCTCTCTGCCCACCCTGCTCTGCTTGATTGACAGCGGATGTGGAGTAATACATTGAAAGGGAACAGTAGGACATCAGCCCGTGACATCACATGCTACATGCCCATAGGCCAGTGACTGACAATGGCTCCTGCAAGAGACACACTGTGTAATGATATGCAGAGAAGAGAAGAAATCTGTTCTTGGTTTCCACCCCACCTCTCAGATCCCAATAATACAGCACCGAATAGCAGTCACAAGACCACTTGTAGACTAGAGGGGAAAAAGGATTTCATTTATTTGTTTATTTATTTTACATGATTAACTTTAGGCATATGTTTAAAATTATTTAGGTGTATATACAAGAAAAGGATTCACATACACTTTGGGGTCTATTTATCCACATGGCCCTTCACTCTGCAAATATCTGTGAATGTGCGATCTGTGGAGAAATGTCCTTTAGTTGTTTATTTACAAGGCAATCTACTTCCAATGTTATCATGTAATACTACATTATGGCCAACAGATGGCGATGAGGAGCATAGAAAATAAATACTTATTTCCTATGGTCCTTTCCACTAGCTCCACCTTGTGTCCATAATGTGATATTACATAAAAAAACATTGGAAAATGAATTGTACTTGTACAGAAAATAACTAAGTGCTTATGTGATATATATTTGCACAAAGAAAACGTTTACAGATTTTCGCAGGGCACTTGACCATGCAGATTGCTTATCAGTTGTCTTGATTGGCTGACAGGGGGAAATAAACTCCCATTTGTTCATGGGAGTTCATTCTCTCCAGCACGGAGGTGTACTCAGCTTAGTGCAGCTCCACCTTCAATAAGTATTGTGTGCACCCAAAGGAAGAAGGTGGCCTAGTCTGATGAAACATGTTTTCTTTTACATCGTGTGGATGGGTGTGTGTGTGAGTGTGTGTTGCTTACCTGGTGAAGAGATGGCACTAGGTTGCACTATAGGAAGGAGGCAAGCCGCCGGAGGCAGTGTAATGCTGTGCACAATGTTATGCTGGGAAACCTTGGGTCCTGCCATTCATGTGGATGTTACTTTGACACGTACCACCCACCTTAACATTGTTGCTGACAAAGTACACCCCTTCATGAAAACAGTGTTCCCCGATGGCAGTGGCCGCTTTCAGCAGAATAATGCGCCTTGCCACATTGCAAAAATGGTTCAGAGGTCTAGTGGAGTCAATATTTGCTTATTGACAGCAGCAGTGGGCGGGTGCATTAGCTAGTTTGCTATTGCAAAGTGCAATAGCCAATAGGAATCCAGCTATGCATTCTATGCCTTTTTTTTTTTTCTGACTGACGTTTTTCTGACTGACGGCGGCCGGCGGTTCCGGATGTCAGAAAAAAACCCAAAAACGATTGCTGGGAAAGGTTTATCTGCTCGATTGAGCGGACTAAACCTTTCCAGGAGGAAGTGTTTCTCTCCCTGGCGGCCGGGAGCCGCTATCTAGTAGTAGGAGACTCCCTGAGCGTCCGGGAGAGTTTAGATGTCTGGAACATCGTTCCAGGCACGTGCAGTAAGTGCAGTGAGGTCAGTAAAAGGGAGGCACCCTTCTGAGTACTTGTTACGAGAATGGTGGCCTTGGGAGGCGGGCTTTAATTTATAGTATAACTGGTCCTGTGATTGGGCTGGGGGCGGAGCCATACCCATTGTATGCTGCCATGTACTGGCATCAGGAAAGGAAAATTACCGATAGGTAAGTATACAATTTTCCGTTATATATATATATACACGTACACGTACACATACACGTACACATACACATACACGTACACATACACATACACATACACACACACACACACACACACACACACACACACACACACAGTAAATTACTTACCGCCCAGCAAAAACAGCAGCCAATCACTTTTAAGTAACATGATGCTGTCAGCAGGCCCCTCCTACTATACAGTATATGTTTATCATTAATATCAACTTCTTCAGGAATTAAGCAATTATTTTATTATCTAAAAGATTGTCAGCACTGCAGCTTAGCATGAAGTTAATTAAGAGCTGTTATCATGTTTTGTGTCCCGCTGGAGTGATTCAACAATTTGTGCTGGTGACCTTTGTAACTGAGAAAGTGATGGAAAATTCAAAATGTTACTGCTGTCACCAGAGCAGGTGAGGGGAAATTATCCAATAAGGAGACCTGTTCAGGTACAACTGTCTATGGCTAAGTTCACACGGGCGGCGGTAAAAGCAGACGCCAGAGCCGCATTTTTACTGCCGCTCGACTGCCCATCTACACACACATAGAATGAATGTACATTGCTGTTTCACAGGACTGCAATATCTGTATACATACCTCCCATACTGGGAATGGTGAATAATACTGATATAATTAAACTAGAATTAGTGTATCAAAGGCAAACACAAATCACATTTCTAAACTTACTCGCTCAATGACATGTAGAAGGTCAAGATCAATGTCATCTGAAAAGATGGACTTCCTGCAGCTGGCAAAGCTGCAATCTTCTCCAGTGGCCATCTAAAAAATAATGACCCCAAATGAATAATAATCAGCTATGGCGTTGTAGGGCACTCCAAGCTCAACCTAATAAAAATAGAGAGTAAAGGTGAGTACACTGAATTGCTTGTATGGGAACCTAAGAAGCAAAGTTTATGAAATAAAGTGCATAAGCAGCCATACACAGAGCAGATAAAGAATGGTTGGTAGGACAGACAGGCCACAGTGTGGCCCCCTGTCATTTTTAGGCCTTGCGTCACAACTAGACATGTGTGATTCGTTTTGTTCCGAATCGAAGTTCGGACGAAATTTCGTAAATTCGTGGATTCGGAGCATCCGAATTTCCGAACTGTACCATGTCCGAAAGCATCCGAATCCAAAATTTCGGATTCGGAATTTCGGATTCAGTACGAATTTCGTCCTAATGGAAGCAAAATTAGAAATTTACGATAATGAGTACGAAAAGAGGATTTCATAGCATGTGAAGATAAAACCAAAACATTACTTCATGTTCCTGTGCATGCACTGTCAACGTTTAAACGGATAAAAAAAATAAGAAAAGGATTTTAATGTCCCTTTTTAATAGTGAAGACTAGAGCACAGCAACCAGAAATGTCAACTGTGCCAATTCTGCTACGCACGTGCGTACGAACATTCGTCCGTTCGCGCAAAACCCCAAATTTCGGAAATTCGGTCGAATCCGATCCGAATCTTAAACTCAACACGAAACACATATAGGACCCGATTTCGGTAATACGAAATACAAAACAAAACAAATTTTTTGCGGCTGCACATGTCTAGTCACAACCATTGTGACTCTGCTCCTTCATTCTATCAATGACCCCGTATAACACAATACTGCAATATGTTAGCAGATCCCGCCATCTACTGGTGGACTTTGGTAATGAGTGTTTCACTCTGTCATTTCTCTCTATGTGTAATGTTGTAATTCTTAAGGAGGGTATTCAATAACGAGCCAAAGTATTAAGTCGAACCTTCGGCTAATAATTTGGCTCAGGAAGCCTTTGGTTTAGCCGAACCGAAGGTCTGCTGTACGCAGTGCCGGATTTACTCTCCCCCAAAGCCAGGTTCCTCAATGTGCCCCCCTTCTCGCCAACCTCCCACCCATCCCCGATATGAGAATGGCACCCAAGTGGCGGGGACGACAGAGTTGATTTTAGATTTTTTTTCCTTTATTATTTTTGTACTTTTTTTCTCACTTTTCAAATTTTTTTATGTTTTTCATTTTTTTAATTTTTCTTATCTTTTACTTTTTTATAATTTTTTTTATTTTATTTTTTTAAACACTTTTTAAATTTATTTTTTTAACATTTTTATTCTTCTGATCTTTTCTTTTTTTCCTTTTTTATCACTTTTTTATTTTTATATTTTAAGTATTATTTCTTATTTTATTTTAATAACTTTAGTTTATTTTATTTTTTACTTTTTATCAATTATTTATTTATTTTCACTTAACATTATTGCTATCACAGAGGAGCTAACAACCCTCTGTGTGATAGCATTTTGATCTAACAGGTTTTCTTTATTAAACCTGTCACCTCCAGTGCAGGAGTTTGAGCACAGCATTGTGCTGGCTCTCCTGTGACAGCTGAGATGGAAAGGCTGCGAGTGCAGAGCGGAGAATGGACGTTCTCTGCTCTGCTCCCTGCTCCCCATCTTGAACTACCTTGCCATGGTCCCAGGTCCACCAGAACAGCGGGGGACCCCAAAAACCCCAGCGGGAAGACGAGAGGCGGCCAACGGGGAGAGGCAGGCGGATGTGGGGACGGACCATGGAAGGGAAGAGGAGCAGGCTAATTACAAGTGATCTTGGTATCTCTGAGGATGTTCAGCTGAACGAAAGTGAAGTGAAGGGAGCCGAAGCCAGCCGATGTGCAGCTGTTTTCAGCCATGCAAGGCTGAAGTGAATAGCTGAATGGGGTTCGGCTCCCCTCACTTTGGGTCGGTTATTCACTTGGCTGCTTTCTGCGCTAAGACAGACAATTAATTCTGAATTTAGATGGTATCACACATCAACATACAAAAACAACCTGCAGCGTACTACTATGTTTCAATCTATATCGTTTAAGTTTATTGCTGACATTATATTAGTATCTTTAATATGCTTTATGCAACATTTTATATTCATTATCGTATTGAATTTGAAAACGAATAAAAATACTGAACAGAACAAATCCTGCAGCATTTCTTTTGTGGCGTGTTACAGTGCAGGTGCATTCTGTTGTAATGCATTCATAATTTGGGGTGCTATTCATTGGGATTGTAACTGCAAAGCACATACTGTACCTATGTGTTAAGTACATTGTTTAGGGACATCTCATTACTGCTCAAATTATTGGTATTCTTTCATCTGTAATAATAGATTGTGCCAAACTCCTTGAATGGTTCACTGCATTCAACTGAATCTATATTTATATGACAGGTGACAGCCGGCCACAGAATTTCCATCTCCCCGATATTTGCATACACAGTGTGTGGGGTGTAACATCTCCCCTGTCACTCTCTCTCTATATATCTCATTGTACAGGAGACGTCTTCTACTTTGTATCCGACACTCCACAAACATCAAGATGCTTTCTCACAGTTATCTGCTGGCCGTCATCTTCATTTCTATTCAGGGTGAGAGAGGAGGCTCCTTCCATCATCCTCTGCACATACATCTATACATTGTACAATAAATAAACACATCAGGATTGATAGGAAGATATATAGACATTTATCAATAATCAATATGTCTCTTCCCATCCTCAGGATCCTGTGGACAGATTGTGATGACTCAGACTCCGGATTCTATCTCTGTGTCCCCGGGACAGACAGTCACCATCACATGTACATCCAGTAGCACCTTAACTCTTGGTGGTTCTAGCTATCTAGCCTGGTACCAACAGAAGCCCCAACAACCACCAAAGCTTCTTATATATTTGGCCAGTACTCGGCAACCTGGGATCCCGGGCAGGTTCAGTGGTTCAGGATCTGGAACTCAATACAAGTTAACAATTACTGGGGTGACTGAAGATGATGAAGGAACTTATTACTGTCAGCAGCATTACACCACCCCTCTCACACAGTGATACAGAGCCGTACAAAAACCTCCTTCCTCTTTCCTAAAATAATAGTATGATATGACGGCTTTTATATATTTATGTGATGAAATCTATAACACTAATGATAGTAAATTTGAATGGAAAAGGGTTGTGAATGATCATGAGAATTGTCATATAAAGTATAGAAAAGTGTTTCTATATCCCACAGCAGACAATTAGATAATTGATACATTATTTGGGGCTACAACATGTTGCTGTAGGTAATACACTTACTACACTTTATTACAAGGGTCCAGAGTGGATAAATGGAAATTACACTGCTGGGTGCTTGGTGGGCTCTTATCATGATGTACAATTATGTACAGTTGCACATTATATCTTTTGCAGATAAGTTTGAGAAAATCCTTCTGTATGTTTGTTATGTATTCCAATTCTCAAAGCAAACCTAAAAATAATGAAAACAAACGCATTTCTTACTTTTTAGATGCCTCTGTAACAACTCTGCTATGCAAGCCTAGGATCACAACTGCGGAGAGGGAATCTCACGGTCTGTTCAGTAAACGGTCTCTTATAAAACTCTCTCAGCAATTTAGAGAAGTGTTCAAGACCTTAAACATCATGTATGACCGTGGAATTAAGGTTAGGGGAATTGTATGCACTGGAAGTGACAGGGTTAACGCTTGAGAATGACACCCGGTGGTGAGCTCTGGTACTACTCTTAATCTGGCATAATGTGAGGAATACACATATGGTATAGTGAGCAGATACCTAATGCAGTAATTACAGAGGATGTTCGTTTAGATTGTCACATGCATGACCAGTATAACATCACTAGTTGGCAGTCTTGATTAGGGTTGCCACCTGTCCAGGATTCACCCGGACAGTTCGGGTTTTCAGTTCTGTGTCCAGGTTTCATGGCAGAAGAAACCCGGACACAAGATGTTAGGCAGACAGGGGTAACCAAAATTAAAATAGAGGCTACTGACCCCCCACTGAAAATAGTCACAACTGTGATATTTATATATGAATCGGCGGAGCTATTTACATATGAATAAACTACGACTTATTCTCCATAAAACTGTCCGTGCGTCGCTAGAGTGTGTTCGGGTTTCACTTGAAGAAAAGGTGGCAACCCTAGTCTTGATATAATAGACATATAGGTACACACTCTGTTGGTTAAATGTGGTTTGATTATTCCAAGCTATGCAATTCACAATGTTATCAGTAAATGTCAGTCTTGCCCAGATACTTGCGGTTCGGAGCCTCTAGCTGAAGTCACTCCTTTGGTCTCCTGTTGCTGAGTGGTAGCTGGCTCCCAGGTGTCACTTCTCAAGGTTCGGGTGACCATAGTTGATAGGTGCTCTTTCAGTGTGGGGTTCGCCCACGGTGTGGAGTTGCAGCAATGCTACTCTAGGTCCGCCTGAACGGTCTGCGGTTGCAGAGCGTGAATCTTCGGCGTTCACTGTTACAAACAGCAGGACGCCGAAGATTTGTTTGGCCGCGTCTTAAAAGGCCTCCTGCGCCTTCGCCAGGAAGAGCCGATGCCCGACGTGCGCATGCGCCGCGTGGAGAGAGCCTGGCCCGTTGTGCGCATGCGCGGTCCCGGAACGCGATCCCGGGACGGAACCCGGTAAGTCTCTTACAGCCTCCATGTTAGAGGCCTTTGCAAGTTTCTTAATTTCCAAGTGACAGGAAACACTTTCTGTTCCCATAGAACTACCAGGGACAGACTGAGCTTCCTCTCATTAACATACAATGCTTCTAGATCTTTAACCCTTTGTTAGAACAGACAGTGTTCAAATCGTGTTTACAACTGATAATGAAATCTTCCAGCACAGTACAGACCTGGTTCATTATATTAATGTTAACTTGCACAGACCCACTTGCATTCCTGGGCACAACTCAGTACAATGAACAACATGTCTTTCAAAGTAGAGCATGTATGGTGCAAGAGGCAATTAAAAGAATAAGCTATGCCCTATAAATGTGAATCGTGTAACAAATATTAGGCATAAAAAGGCTCAAAAAATTGGTTTGTTTTGGATTAATTATAATTTTGGGGGTTTCGGATCTGAAATTCAATTCGGTTAATTTTTTGGATCGATTCAAATTTTTTGTTTTGTTTCTGATTAATCCGAGTTTTTTGTTTTCTCGGTTCAAATCAATCCTAATGTTTACGTTTTGGTTTGGATTGAATCAGATGGGGTTCTTCAATTAAAAATTAACTTAAATAATTTTTTTTTTGGTCTTCTGATAATCTTACACCGTCCGTACTAGTCATCTTAGCCTTTGCTGGTCATTAGACATGTAACACACAAAAAAAGTGTCATTTTGTTTCAATTTGGATTTTGTTTTCCTTTTCTGGGGTGTTAAACGTTCAGAACCATTGGAGATCAACATAATGTAACCAAAAATAACATAACATAAGCAGAGAACCTCAGACAGGGGGCAATTTTATATACAACAACAAACTTTTTTCTTTTTTTTTTATAGTTTTTACATTTTGAGGGGGAGTGTTTAAAAAAAAAAAAATTATTTGCCCAGGGAGGGAGGAAGGCAGGGCAGGATTTTCCGGCAGCTTGTAAAAGCTTCAATAAACAGAAAAATACAAACAACAAAGTTGTTTCTTTTTTATGGTGTTTTCATTTTTGGGAGTTTTTAAATTAATTTTATTGTTTGACAAGGGGAGGGAGGGAAGTAGCGCAGGATTTATTAGCTGCTTGGAAAAGCTTCAATAAACCCAAAAATATACAAACAACAAACTAATATTTTTTGTTTTTTTTATTTTTGTAGTTTTTTCTTATGCCATCTGCTCCATGAGCTGAGGGACCAGTTGTGAGCACTACTAAGGAGACAAAATATTTCCTGTAATGGAAAAGATTCACTCAGTCTGTATTGTTGTTGGAGGCAAGACAGGAGCTCCTGGGGAACTTCAGACAGAGCAGGCCACACGCCTCTCTTGTCCTGCCAGAATACAAAGGGACCTCTTGTAGGGATCAATGGCGGTTTGGAAAGGTAAGCCCCAACCATGTCTGGCTCTGAGTTGCATTTTCTGGGGACCACTCTAATATGTCCCACCAAGTTGTTCAGTGCCTCAACCCAAAAAGCAGCTGCTCCGGAGGACTAGTTGCTAGCGCAAGATGAGAGAGTATCGGACTGACACTCCTCAACCTCCTCTTCTTCCTTCTCCTCCTCTCCCCCATAGCGGTGTTACCATTTCTCTGTCCTGTCATGCACCCTCTCAATAAATGTATCTCTCCATGTGGTTAGGGTATTGCACGGAACAGCCATTCAGCCCTTGATCCAAGGGTCACACATGGAGGCCAGCATCAGTTCTTGGCAACTGTGCAGCTCTTACCTGCACCTCACCAGATGATCCTTCAGCCTCCTTAGCAGTACCACAACATCTGGAAGAGGGCCACCAGGCAATACTTTCTGATAGGAAAGTAAACCCTCTATTTTGTTGTAGAGATGCGTGAACAGAGGTATGACCTGAGCAATGCTGGTTTTTTCTTGGCTTAGATTTCCTGTGACAGCACGGAAGGGCTTAAGGATTGCCACAACCTGGTCAATCATGGCCCAATTCTACATACCTGATTGGTCCCCTATGCCAATGTAATGTTTGGATGCCGTGGCATGGATGGCCTTCTGCTGTTCAAGAATATGCTCCAACATAGCTAAGGTGGAGATCCACCTCATCCCCACATTTTGTTTGAGACGGTGCTCCTTCCTCTAGTGCTGCCTGAGGAGATTGCTGTCTTTCACACTATGATGGAAGTGGCCAGTGATCTTCTGACATGACTCTAGTAGTGTGGACAGCTTTCCCTCATCAAATGCAGCCCTTATCACAAGATGGAGTATATGGGCTTAGCAGTGCACACCCAAAAATCTACCAACCCGTAGAGCTTTCATTATGTTGGCAGCATCATCAGTCACCACAAACCCTATTTTAGTGTCAGTGATAAGGGAGTGCGGTTGGGGGGAGAGGGGGCAGGTCTAAAACTGTGTAAGGGGCCCCAAAGTTTCTGATGGCAGCCCTGATGGTCAATGCAAAGTACATTTACCTATGTGTTGAGGTATATTGTTTAGGAGCATCTCCTTACTGCTCATATTCCTGATATTCTTTAATCTGTAATAATAGTTTGTGCCAAACTCCTTGAACCATTCACTGCACTCAACTGAATCTGTTTTTATATTACAGATAACAGCCGACCAAAGAATTTCCATCTCCCCGGTATTTGCATACACAGTGTGTGGGGTGTAACATCTCCCCTGTCACTCTCTCTCTATATATCTCATTGTACAGGAGACGTCTTCTACTTTGTATCTGACACCCCACAAACATCAAGATGAGTTATCACAGTTATCTGCTGGCCGTTATCTTCATTTCTATTCAGGGTGAGAGATGAGACTCCTTCCATCATCCTCTGCACATACATCTATACATTGTACAATAAATAAACACATCAGGATTGATAGGAAGATATACAGACATTTATCAATAATCAATATGTCTCTTCCCATACTCAGGATCCTGTGGACAGATTGTGATGACTCAGACTCCGGATTCTACCTCTGTGTCCCCGGGACAGACAGTCACCATCACATGTACATCCAGCAGCACCCTAACTGTCGGTAGTTCTAGCTATCTAGCCTGGTACCAACAGAAGCCCCAACAACCTCCAAAGCTTCTTACATATTTGGCCAGCACTCGACAATCTGGGATCCCAGACAGGTTCAGTGGTTCAGGATCTGGAACTCAATACAAGTTAACAATTACTGGAGTGACTGAAGATGATGAAGCAGATTATTACTGTCAGCAAGGTTATAGCTACCCTCTCACACAGTGATACAGAGCCGTACAAAAACCTCCTTCCTCTTTTCTAAAATAATAATATGATATGACAACTTTTATATATGTGTGATGAAATCTATAACACCAATGATAGTAAATTTGTATGGAAAAGGGTTGTGAATGATCATGAGAATTGTAATAAAAAGTATAGAAAAGTGTTTCTATATCCCACAGAAGACAATTAGATAATTGATACATTATTTGGGGCTACAACATGTTGCTGTAGGTAATACACTTTATTACAAAGGTCCAGAGTGGATAAATGAAAATTACTCTGCTGGGTGCTTGGTGGGCTCTTGTCATGATGTACAATTATGTACAGTTGCACATTATATCTTTTGCAGAACACCCAAAAATATACAAACAACAAACAGATTATTGGGGGGAAGTTTTTTCTTCTTTTTTTAAATTAGCCCCTTAAA
>NW_017308476.1:111020-133277 GCF_000935625.1 Nanorana parkeri | reverse complement strand
TTTTTTTTTTTTTTTTTTTAGCCAGGGAGCCTCAATGAACCTAAACCAAGACTGCAGTATCCCAGCTTTGGCAATTTGATTTTTAGAAATGCCATCTGCTCCATGAGCTGAGGGACCAGTTGTGAGCACTACTGAGGAGACAAAATATTTCCTGTAATGGAAAAGACCCGCTCAGTCTGTACTGTGGTTGGGGGCAAGACAGCAGCTCCTAGGGGAACGTCGGACAGAGCAGGTCACTAAGGGATCAATGGTAGGGTGCAATGGTGGTTTGCAAAGGTAAGCCCCAAACATGTCCTGCTCTGAGTTGCATTTTCTGGGGACCAAGCTGTCCAGTGCCTCAACCCAAAAAGCAGCTGCTCGGGAGGACTAGTTGCTAGCGCAAGATGAGAGAGTATCGGACTGACACTCCTCAGCCTCCTCTTCTTCCTTCTCTTCCTCTCCCCCCATAGCGGTGTTACCATTTCTCTGTCCCTGTCATGCACCATCTCAATCAATTTATCACTCCATGTAGTCAGGGCATTGCAAGGAACAGCCATTCAGCCCTTGATCCAAGAATCACACATGGAGGCCAGCATCAATTTAGGGCAAGTGTTATTCAGCTCTTACCTGCGCCTCACAAGATGATCCTTCAGCCTCCTTAGCACTACGACAACATCTGGTAGAGGGCCACCAGGCAATAGTTCCTGATAGGAAAGGAAACCCTCTATTTTGTAGTAGAGATGCGTGAACAGGGTATGACCTGAGCTATGCAGGTTATATATATACTTATAGATATTATAGATTATAGATATACTTATCAGGATTGATAGGAAGATATACAGACATTTATCAATAATCAATATGTCTCTTCCCATCTGTAGGATCCTTTGGGCAGACTGTGATGACTCAGACTCCGGATTCTAGCTCTGTGTCCCCGCGGCAGGCAGTTGCCATCTCATGTACATCCAGTACTGATGTAAGAGGTTGGGTACACTGGTACTGGTAAAAACCCCAACAACCTCCAAAACATCTTATATATGCTGCAGACACTCGTCCATCTAGGATCCCAGACAAATTCAGTGGTTCAGGATCTGGAACTGAATACAAACTAACCATCACTGGAGTAAACGAAGAAGATGAAGGAAGGTATTACTGTCAGCAGGCTCGGAGCTCTTACACAGTGAGAATGATCATGAGTATTGTAATAATACATAATGTAGAAAAGTTTTTCTATATCTCACAGCAGACAATTAGATAATTGATACATTATTTGGGACTGTAACCTGTTGCTGTAGGTAATGCACTTTCTACACTTTATTACAAAGGTCAAGAGTGGATAAATCTAAATTACACTGCTGGGTGCTTGGTGGGCTCTTGTCATAATGTGCAAGTATACTTTTCAATAGACATGTGTGATTAGTTTCGTTACGAATCGAAATTCGTACAAATTTTCCTGAAATTCCGAATTTCGGAGCATCCGAAATCCGAATGGCAGTTTCCGAATTATATCCGAAATACGAAATTCCGTTAACGAATTTCGGATCCGAATTTCTTTGAAACAGGAACTAATATTACCCCTGTAAATGAGGTTGAACAGCATGACAAGATTTTTTTTTAATCCGAGATACGGATCCGCTGCTGCTGATGCATTACAATACACAGTTACACACACAGGCAGGAAATACGAAATTCTGTTGACGTATTTTCGTTCCGTTACGAACATTCGTTATATTGAAGGTAAAAAGCAAAGTATATTTATATTGGAGTTGATGGTAGTTTTTTTTTTTAAAGTTCGAAATACGGAATTCGGAATCCGGAATCCGTTAACGGAATTCGTATCTCGTTTTGGTTGACCAATCAGAGGTTCTCTTCTGCTGCTGAGAGTAGCATTACAAATACAGGTAGGAAATACGAAATTCCGTTGACGTATTTTCGTTCCATTACGAACATTCGTTATATTGAAGGTAAAAAGCAAAGTACATTTATATTGGAGTTGATGGTAGTTTTTTTTTTATCCGAAATACGGAATACGGAATCCGTTAACGGAATTCGTATTTTGGATAAAAAAACAACTACCACTCCAATATTAACAAAGGTATTTTGCTTTTTAACTTCATCATAACGAATGTTCGTAAAGTTACGAAAATATAACCGCCACTAACGAAAATTCGTATTTCGTACGAATCCGAATTGAGTTCAGTTACGAATTACGAAATACGAAATTCTGGATATTCCGAAACGAAACAGAACGAATTTTTTGACGGCGCACAAGTCTACTTTTCAACTGTGCCCTTCTCCATTACTGTGTGAGCTCTTTCTGTTGCAAACACAATGTCCTCTTCCGCTACTTCCAGGTTCTCTTTTTTTGCCAATAATGATGTACCTCATGGGCACAGAGTTACATGTTCCCAGATGACAGAGCTGGGAAGGCACTCCTTGTTCTGCCACATTTCTCAGTAAACATGCTAAATGAGAATCCTGAGGAAGTGCCATTTTGGCCCTATAGACTTCAATGGAATTGCATCATGTACATGCATTCTAGCAGATTTTAGACTTTTTTTGGCATAACAGCTGGGCTCTTCCCCTAGCAAATTCTACTCAACAGACTGCAGACTTCCCCTAGCAAATTCTACTCAACAGAAATGGAGAGAGAAGGCCACACAATGCTGGATGTTGAAGCCTTCATTCACCTGGTCAGAGTGAGGCAATTGCTGTATGATCCCACCCTCCACCAATACAAAAATCACTTCAAGCATCTGATGGCATGTGAGGAAACTGCATGTGACGTGTTTGAGGGTTGGGATGTTCTACCCTCTTTATACAAAACCACATCATGTAAGCTCATGTTATTAGTATATAATATTTATTTTATATGCTACCATATCCCTATAAAATGACACTTCATACCGCATATTACATCAAATTGTGGACATTAGCTTTCATTTTTTCAGTATTTATTTTTATGTATTTAAAACATTCTCAGGTTGACCTACATTTTTCCAATCTGCACACATTATCTTCTGATGTAATAACTTCATATATTATCATTTGTAATAGGAATACCTTTCAATGCTTTGCTAGTGTAGTGCACCCCCTAAGGAGCCGCAGAGAATAGATGGGTCCTCTGTCGCACCTCCGTGATAGACCTCTTATAATGGAACCACAGCACACCAGCGCACCATGTGAGGTTTTATAAGAGCTTTACTAAACAAATAGTATACTGGCTCAATAAATGTATAAAACAAAGGAACAATAATAAACAACAGCATATGATAAAATCACTTTAGGGACATAAATCTGCCGCAGCTATCTAATACAACATAAAGCGATGCTATACTGACTAATGCAGTTTTATTAGCTGACGGCAGGCTGTGATTGTTAAACACTAGTCCCAATAGACCGGGGTCTCTAACCAACTGGCCAGTGGTATTTTCTTTGGCTAGCCAATGATGGGGCCCAAAGTGCAATTGGTGAAGTAGTCTGACATACAGTGGCCTGCGGCCTCTCACCCGTTCTGGCGTTGAAGCGATTACTCTGATTTGGTCAGCGAGGAAACAGGCATCCCCGCCTTCTCCAGCCAATGTTCCTGGATCTGCACAGCATCTCAGACTTCATGTTCAGAAGGTGTCGACCTTAGATGTCCGTGATACAGTCTTCCTGAGATGATATCAGCAGTCTCTGGATTCTGGCATCAGCTGTAATGTCGGCTTTGGCGTCCGTTCGTTCACACACCAAATCGGGTGGCACCCTCACTCACAGTCCGGAGCAATCATTCTCCAGCTAGGGAGTATGTAGTGTCCTCTCCTGCCAGGCAGTATTCACACGGCAGGAATACAGAAGATAACACTACTGCAGTTCTCTCAGTGACACAGTCAGCAGACCTCTCTGTAATGTCTGCTGGCTCTCCCATTCTGGAATGTCTGGGATGCTCTGTTGGTGTGAACACAGAGTTCACTTCTCTCCCTGCCCCAGAGCATCATGGGTAACTCAGTTCAATATAGTCTTTTCCCAGCTGTGTACTTCAGGTCCCACAAGTTCCTACTGCAGGGACACAAGCTGTTTTAATATCTGTTGTTGTAGATTTAGAGATGAACGTTGATCAACAACATGAATGTGTCATATTTTAGGAGCCACAACATGGAAAGGGCACAATGGACAATAATTTTAGGCAACAGCAGTGGTGCCAACATCTGGGTTTGGCTTGCCTTATTCATGATGAAGGATGCAAACCAAACCTGGATGTTGGCACCACTGCTGTTGCCCCAAGTTATTGTCCATTGGGCCCTTTCTATGTTGTGGCTCCTAAAATATGACACATTCATGTTGATGAACAAGGATGTGCAGGGCACAAGCTGTTTTAATAACTGTTGTTGAGGAACCTGGCATTGGAGCAGCAGAGAGAGTAAATCCGGCCCTGCACGCAGCATTTGTGGAAATCATAGTCTGAGCTGCTACCATAGGATCCTATGACAATAAAACTAAAACAATAGTTTAGCTTGGTCACTGTTAATAAAACAATCAAAACAACACAAATAAAAAAAAAGTATAATCATAGTACTTGTAGGAACTAGCTACTGGCTTGAAAATATATGTGTTTTCCATCAACTGATATCACACAGTTAGGGAAATTGCAGTTCTCCTAGACCAGATATGCTATCTTGGATTATTCCTCCTTAGTTGGTTTCTTCATGACCACATCCTTCAACACACCCCATATGACTGTGTAGATGCCCCAGATAATAAAGCTTGCTGTTGATTTCCCCACCAGTGCAGACTGGCGTCCCTACCATCTACCAAGGAATGACCCATCCCGGCCTCCCTACCATCTACATTGGAAACCCCCTGCATCACAGGGCCAATATACCCAATACCATCAACACCACCAGCATCATGCCATTCACCCACAGCCATTACCAATCAACTGCTCATTCCCTTTATCCCTCACCCAGCACCCCATCATGCTTTAACTTGACAATGGTGGAGAAGGACCCCTTCCAGAGTACTCGTACCAACACCTATGCATGTGTATAGTTTGCTTAAACATGCCTTGCATTTGCCAGCATTGTGGGCCTTCTTTGCCTGTATATAATACCAATGTTTTTCTGTATTATTGTGGAAGTTTTGTTGGGCCCAGCGTTGAAGGCTTGCTTCTACATGCTGATAATATTTTGTTTTAACAATTCATAAAAAAAAATGTTTTTCTAATGTAGTGTTGTACATTTGTATACTTAAACACTGTTGGCATAACTGAATGCATTTCTGTCTATTATTGATAAAAAAAAGTCCACAAAAAAAAAAAAGAAAGAACAAAATGTTCCAGTACATGTTACCATATTCATGTGTATATGTGTCTGTAGATTGTTTGGCAATACTGGGATTATAGAAGACCATGCTTTAGGGTGCTAAAATGCAGCACATCCAGATATTTCATACATACACCCTTTTAACGGGTAGAACACTATTCCTGAAGAACATATTCTGCCACTCCAACTGGCTGGAGAGTAAACCCAACAATACGTCACAACACATAAAAACCCAAGAATATGTCAAAACTGTGCATGACAAATAAAAAAAGATGGCCCTGTGGTCAATTACTGCAAGAGACAATGTCACCTTACACATGTAGCATTATATGACACAGTATACTTGGTTTCCAAATGAGATGCTAAATTTGCTCTCATCAGAAAAGAGGACTTTGGACCACTGAGTAACATAGTTACATAGATACAGTATTTGAGGTTGAATAAAGACATTAGTCCATCAAGTCCAACCTATAAGATCTCTTTCTTAGGAGTACTTGTACCCCTGTATATTATGGTGCCTTAGGAAATCGTCTAAAAGTTTCTTGAACAATTCCACACTCTTAGCTGAAATCAATGCCTGTGGCAGTGAGTTCCAGACCCTACCCGCTCTAACTGTAAAGAACCCCCTTCGCCCCTTGTGCTGGAATTTTTTTCCACCAATTTTAGATGGTGGCCTCTAGTTTTTGTAATGGAGTTAATTTTAAACAGTTTATCACTAATGTTGCTGTCACCATTGAACATCTTGTACATGGAAATCCTATCCCCCCTTAATTTTAACATGTTTAAATTTGCATGTAATGAGTCTATCTCATATATTAGTTTCACCTTTTAAGTTGCATCAGTGAAATAAATGAACTTTTGCACGATATTCTAATTATTCGAGTTTCGCCTGTGTGTGTATATATATATATATGCAATTAGTAAATAAACGGTATCACTTATATTTAAACTTTCCCAGACCTTTCTAATAATGACCCCGTATAACACAATACTGCAATATGTTAGAAGATGCCGCCATCTACTGGTGGACTTTGGTATTGAGTGCTTCACCCACTAATTTCTCTGTATCTATGTTTAATGTTGTATTTCAAAGTCTTCTTTCACCTTAACTACTTGAGCACCAGCCTGTATATAACCCTTCATTATCAGGACTTTTTTTTTCGTTTTCAGGGAGGTGATAGTTTGACTAAGAAATATTCTGTCATACAAAATTGTATCTGCAGCCATTTGTAGAATGACCCCTATAGACATCTTTCCAGAAATGGACATCCACCTCTCTGCAGTTTTTCTTTACAATACAGCTTCACATATATACATTGGTATGTGTTGGCAGCACATCATGCACGTGTTAGCATATTGCAGTGATGCTACATTGCACTAAAGGAATACACCTTCAACTAGAGTGACTACCTGGCCAGTATTTTACTGACTTGGCTGGTAGAAAATGGTACTTGTTGCCAAGATTATTAATAATAAATTAGTCATGATGCCCGGTATTCCACAGAAAAGGCGACCTTACCTCCAGATAAACTTGTTTATTGTGTTGGCTCAGGAAAAATATTCCAAGTGTATTTTTGGTTAGTCTTAGTACAGTGTCAGTAATCATTTGATGTTATATGTTCATGGTGGCAGACATATTTACTCCTATACAGGCTTTGTTGTGCTCCACCATGGTTGTGCTTTACTGCCTCTTATGTCACACTTTAACAGAAACATGGCTGCCTCAATGTACATACTGTATATAATGACAAATTAGACAAAGGCACAAGTTTATTTTTAAATATTAAACACATTTTGATTATTTACATACATTGTACTAAACTGAAGTAACTATACAGTTCTTTTATTGTCAATATATTTTTCATAGTTGCATAGTATTTGAGGTTGAAAAAAGACACAGGTCCTTCCAGTTCAACCTTTATGTGTAAGTGTGTGTGTGTGTGTGTGTGTGTGTGGTTGTGCATGCATGTATATAAGAGTCCCTGTGTGGCCTAGGATTTAAGTGTACCTGTACCTCTGTATGTTATGGTCTCTTATGATGGTATCTAATTGATTTTTGAATGAATCAATATTCCTTGCAGATACCACATTTTTTACATATATTTATGTTTTTATTCGCACAATAACAGGTCAAAAAAACCTTCCATTATCCTCACAGGCATTTAAAACTTAATACACCTTACAAAACCACCTTAAAATTTTGCTAAACCGAAAAAATAAAAAAAAATATATTTTGCAGTTCACCAGTCCTTAGATGTGGAGGACGCACTCATTTTCTTTTTTTCGAGGTTAAAAAAGTACTGAAAATACCTGTTGATCTCACTAGAAATCTTGTGTCCTTGAAACTTCCTATGCACTTAACTAAAGGCTCAAACAACAATACAAGCTTTCCCCTATATGTTCTGAGGATTACAGAACACCTCCCCTTTTTAATAGAGATGGGGGGGGGGCATTTGTAGTCCTAATCAAGTGCAAAGACGACAGGGGGCTCAATGTCACAATGGGGTAAATAGAAAGGCTAGTAAATGGCGATGAGGTTTGTGAGCAATAATCCCAAAAGATGTCACCAGCACTCCAAAAGTAGAATCAAAAACTTTTAATGACAACGGTCATTCAAATTACAAGTACTTTCGGGGCCACGTAGGGTCCCCGTCATCAGGCTCAGAATAACACACTGTGCAACCCAAACCTAAATATATACACACAAGTGACCTTTAAAACACATTCAGTACCGCCCCCAGTTGCATAACAGGTACATGTTTCCCGCCGTGTCAGATTTGAAAAAAAGGTAAACAAATGGTCAGAACCGTGGAGAACCGGCGTGTTCTGCACCGCTGTCACTGCTGTCAGCTAAGTGCTCGGTTGTCATGGTTACCAGACGCTGAGCGGGACGTTTCGCCACGCCCCCCGTGCCTCCAGCGCAGACGCTGTGTGGAGCGCACGGAAGTCCTTTGTTGCGGCTCAAGACGTTTGGGTAATACCGCCCCTTCTTGTTCACCCGCGCATGCGCATGATGAACTGGAGGGCCGAGGCTATGCAGCGGATACAGTCTCCAGCGAAATGCAGTAATCCAACGCCATTGGTCAACCTGGTCATGTGGTATATTAAATACCACAGCAGCCCTTTGTTGGTGGTGGGTGGAAGTGTGGAGAAATGCTGTTTTAATTTTAACGTGCGTTCGAATTTGAACATTTCAGTTTCAAATTTGAAAGGGTTGAAACGACCTGTGGGGCAGTATGATAGCCCTTTGGTCAATAGATTGCACTCACCCTCTGATATCAAACGAGACGACTTTTGTGGTGGACGACCTCTGTTGTACTGTGATCTTGTTCCCACTCCTAGTTCTCTTGCCTCCCCTCCGGGATCGTCTGCGTCTGTTGCCCTTGGTAAAGGGAAGTATTGATTTTTCTGTGTGTTGGATGGTTTGTCTGGTTGACCAGAGTCGCTCCCAGTAGATGGATTCTCTGTTGGTCATTCACTACTTGAAGATGCTCTTGCTTGGCGTTTCTGATATGCTGTTGGTTTCCTCTGAAAGCCTCTAGGGCGTCTGGATGGATTACCAGTTAGCCACAGGTAGACACGACCGTCCTGATAATCCTGGTTTACCAAACGCAACTTATCGCGTTTTAGTTGACGTTGATGATCAGTATAAGAGGCGACTTCTTTCTCGATTTTTAATAGATCCGCTGTACAGGCTTCTCTGTTGGGGTGTTTTTCCAATAGGGAAGATTCAAGTATTGTAGTTTCCCTATGTATCTGGCACAGTTGTACTTTGACCTCCTCAATGACTAGGAGCATAAAATTCAGTGAATTTTGTGTAGCAATCTCGCACCATTTCTCACAAAAGTCCCTTTTGTTTCTCCCAATGGTTGGTTGATTTGTGATCCTAAAGCCTCTGGGAATCTTGCGAGCTCTATAATAATCAGAAAGAGTCTGGCCATGTAGTTCCAAGTCACTTTTTAACTTTCCTTTTTCTTCAAACGTTTCAGCTCTCTGGATAGATCAATCACAGTGTCAGCTCCAAATGATTTAATGCTGTCAACAGACTTTCCCCTAGACTTGTGCGCCATCAAAAAAATTGTTCCGTTTTGTTCCTGAATATCCGTTATTTCGTATTTTGTAATTCGTGTCCGAAACTCAATTCGGATTCATACGAAATACGAATTTTCGTTAGTTTCGGCACATTTTCGTAACTGTACGAACATTCGTTATGATGAAGTTAAAAAGCAAAAATACCTTTGTTAATATTGGAGTCGATGTGGTAGTTTTTATCCGAAATACGAATTCCGTTAACGGATTCCGGATCCGAATTTCGGATAAAAAAAAACCGACCATCAACTCCAATATAAATGTGCTTTGCTTTTTAACTTCAATATAACGAATGTTTGTAACGGAACGAAAATACGTCAACGGAATTTTGTATTTCCTGCCTGTGTATTGTAATGCAACCCTCAGCAGCAGCGGATCCGTATATCGGATTAAAAAAAAAATCTTGTCATGTTGTTCAACCTCATTTACAGGGGTAATATTAGTTCCTGTTTCAAAGAAATTCGGATCCGAAATTCGTTAACGGAATTTCGTATTTCGGATATAATTCGGAAACTGCAATTCGGATTTCGGATGCTTCCGAATTTACGAATATCAGGAAAATTCGTACGAATTTCGATTCGTAACGAAACGAATCACACGTCTACTTTCCCCCTCTTTCCTGGTCTTCAGTCCACCCCTGCTGCATTAATATAGACTTCCCACCACATCGGATACGATCAGACAGATAAACTTGGACTTTGAATTGTTTTAACCTTTTTTCAGTCCTTACTTTCCACCAAAGCACCGCAGAATGGTTATACTCTATTTGATATTTCAAGTATCTATTTGACCATTGCAACAATTCACTATTGCAACTATGGGTGGCCAAGGTTTATTTAGAAATACGGAAGGTAGAGCTCATTTTCTGTAAACATCTGCATCATTTTTCACTTCTGCTATATAGCTTGCCATTATGTAACTCTGTGGATCGTGTTTAATATACCACATGACCAGGTGGACCAATGGCTTTGGATTACTGCATTTTGCTGGAGACTGTATCCGCTGCATTGCCTCGGCCCTCCAGTTCATCATGCGCATGCGCGGGTGAACAAGAAGGGGCGGTATTACCCAAACGTCTTGAGCCGCAACAAAGGACTTCATGCGCTCCACACAGCGTCTGCGCTGGAGGCGCAGACGCTGTGACCATGACAACCGAGCACTTAGCTGACGGAAGTGACAGCGGTGCAGAACACGCCGGTTCTCCACAGGCTACCGGTATGTTAGCTGACCATTTGTTTACCTTTTTTCAAATCTGACACGGCGGGAAACATGTACCTGTTATGCAACTGGGGGCGGTACTGAATGTGTTTTAAAGGTCACTTGTGTGTATATATGTAGGTTTGGGTTGCACAGTGTGTTATTCTGAGCCTGATGATGGGGACCCTACGTGGCCCCGAAAAGTACTTGTAATTTGAATGACCGTTGTCATTAAAAGTTTTTGGTTCTTCTTTTGGAGTGCTGGTGACATCTTTTGGAATTATTACTTGGTTACACGGTGCCTCTGTGGTCGCTACAAGCACCCGATTACAGACATCATCTCCTAGGAGATCCGGTAAGGAGTGCAGGAAGACACACTTTTTTGGGAGGTTTGTGAGCAAGGCGTGCAATTCTAAAAAGGATACAATATGAGAAAGTTGGGTGTACAATTATTTTTTGTATGTGGGGGGATTTTTATAGACTTTGTGGCCAAGGTCTGCATATACCTCCACATTAGAAGGTTTGCTGTCACATGTGTGGTTAAGCCACCTTTATCAAGCTACGGTCATTAAGGGCCTATTCACACCATGCATTGCATTACACACATGCATCGAGACACTCCTATTGTGCATTTAGATGTGCTGTGTTAGGTCAGACCATTCATCCTGATTTACAATTTGTTTTCTGCAGAGCAGCACAGTTAACAATTGGTGCATCGTGGTTTGTTATAGTGTAGGTGCATTCTACTGTAATGCATACATATATTTTGGGGTGCCATTCATTGTACATGTCACTGCAAAGCACATTTACCTTTGTATGAATGTATATTGTTCAGGGGCATCTCCACGTGGCTAATGTTTTTGATATTCTTTAATTTATATTCATAATTTGTGCCAAACTCCTTGAATGGTTCACTGCACTCAACTGAATCTATATTTATATGACAGGTGACAGCAGACCACAGACTTTCCATCTCCCCGGTATTTGCATACACAGTGTGTTGGGTGTAACATCTCCCCTGTCACTCTCTCTATATATCTCATTGTACAGGAGAGGTCTTCTACTTTGTATCTGACACTCCACAAACATCAAGATGATTTCTCACAGTTATCTGCTGGCTGTCATCTTCATTTCTATTCAGGGTGAGAGATGAGGCTCCTTCTATCATCCTCTGCACATACATCTATACATTGTACAATAAATACACACATCACGACTGATAGGAATATATACAGACATTTATCAATAAACAATATGTCTCTTCTCATCCTCAGGATCCTGTGGACAGATTGTGATGACTCAGACTCCGGATTCTATCTCTTTGGCCACCGGGACAGACAGTCACCATCACATGTACATCTAGTTCTAGTATAACTAGTTATGGTGCTAACTGGTTAGCCTGGTACCAGCAGAAGCCCCACCAACCTCCAAAGCTTCTTATCTATGAGGCCAGCAATCGACAATCTGGGATCCCGGACAGGTTCAGTGGTTCAGGGTCTGGAACTCAATACAAGTTAACAATTACTGGAGTGACTGAAGATGATGAAGGAAGATATTACTGTCAGCAGTATGAAGAGCTCCCTCTCACACAGTGATATAGAGCTGTACAAAAACCTCCTTCCTCTTTTCTAAAATAATATGATGATAAGACCCACAACCCTAATGATAATAAATCTGAGGTTGTATGGATAAAGGTTGGAATGATCATGAGAATTGTAATATATATGGTGTAGAAAGGTGTTTCTATATCTCATAGCAGACAATTAGATGATTGATACATTATTTGGGACTGTAACATGTTGCTGTAGGTAATGCACTTACTGCACTTTATTACAAAGGCCCAGAGTGGATAAATCAAAATGACACTGCTGGGTGGTTGGTGGGCTCTTGTCATAATGTACAAGTGTGTACAGTATACTTGCACATTATATCTTTTGTAGACAAATTTGGAAAAACTCCTCCATATGTTTGTTATGTGTTCCAATCCACACACCAAACTTAAAAATAATTTAAAACATCTTACATTTTAGATGTCTTCACGTAGGAGGGCTTTGCAAGTTTCTCAATTTCAAAGTGACAGGAACCTCTTTCTGTCCCCAGAAAGACCAGGAACAGACTGAGCTTCCTCTCATCATACAATGCTTCTAGTCGCAGGGCCTACAAATTTAGTATCACCATCTTTTTATTCTACCGGGCCTGCGCTTTCAGAAAATATATGGTTTTGGGGGTCTTTTACAAACGCTAGCAACGCAGCAGTTGAAAATCAAATCAATAGGAAAAAATTGCAGAAAATTCAAAAATGGCTTGGCCAGCTGATTTGAAAAATGTTCCGGAGGGCTTGGCAGCGAAAGGGTTAATCCATTGCTAGGACATACAGTGTACAAATCTAGTTTATAACTGATAACAAGATCTTCCAGCACAGTACAGACAGGGTTAATTATCTTAATTTTAACCTGACAATCCCCCTGCATCCCAGAGTAAAACTAGTAAAACAGAGAACAACATTCCTTTCAGAACAGAACATGTATTGTGCAAACAGCAATTAAAAATATCAGCTATACTATGTAAATGTGAATATGTAACAAATATAAAATAGGTGTCATCTCAATCTAGCTGCAAAAGTGGATATAACGACTGGACAGGACCATGCCTTTGGAGAGGTTAAAGCAGGTACTCCTCATTTTTAAATTGTTATTTCTTAATTCATTTTAGTTGAATGAACTCTGAGTGCAAAAGCAAGCAGAGTGCAATGCACATTTGTAAAGCAGACGGCTGTGCTTTATTAAGGTGTGGCAATTGTTTTTTTTTTAATTTCAAGTTGTGGTATGGATGTGGTTAGGTCACAGCCCTGATTTATAAATTGATCCCTTAGCCAAAACTTATATTATATATATTCAATGAATAAATAAAAAGTATCAGCAGTGGGGAAGCTAGACAATCTGTCACCCGGGGCAAAGGCTCAGAGTTGCTCCCCCAAGGGAGAAGTTCTCCATCCACACACCCTGTGGTAACCCTTCTTAAAGCAACACCAGGGGCACATGTTCCCCCCGAGCCCCAGCTAGCTTCGGCCCTGGGTATCACTTATATTATCATGCTCTGTATCAATGTTTAATGTTGTAATTCTTAAGTCTTTCACTTGAACTACTTGAGTACCAGCCTGTATATACCCCTTCATTACCAGGCCATTCTAAAGTTTTCTGCTACTAAGATTTTTATTTTTTAATACAGAAGGGGCAGTGTGTCAGGGTTCCAGCCAGACTTTACTGGTTTGCAGCAATCGGGCTTGGCTGCCATTTGACTCACCTCTGTTTCCTTCTGTGCCTGAGCATACTCTGGAACGTTGCTCACTACTCCCAGACTCCCTCTTATGGCCAGACAGGAGAGCATCATCTAGGAGAGTCGGATGAGAGTTTCCTGTCTGAGTGATGATGCCACCCCACTCACTATATATAAACCACTCAGTTCAGTCTGACTTTGCCCTTGTGTGGTAGTGCATTCCTGCTGCTCTGAGTATTCTGATTCTATGTATGACCCGATCCTGGCTGATGTTCTCATCTGGTTCCTGCTCCTGGCTTGTTCCTGACAACGGTGATTTCCTGGCTCCTGCTCCTGACTTGTTCCTGACGACGCTGATCTCTGTGTTCCTGACCTGGCTTTAACAACTACACATTCCGACTCCTGACTTTGGCTTGTCCGGTTTATGATTCTGCTTGCTCCTGTGGACACTGTTCTTAATAAATGTTTTAACTAGCACCTTTTGCTTGTCTGGCTTTCATTGTGCTCTGACACAGTGAAAGGGTTAAAAAGGTCTGAGTCACTGAGAATAAATCAATGAATCAGCAGTTGTTGTAGATCAGCTGTATTGATTCTCCCATTCACAAACTACTAAGAGTCATCTCCTTCCTCTGTAGTAAGAGGAAGGGGCGTGATCCTCAGTGTAAACAGTAACAGGTGACCTCTGTGATTAGTCACCACACCAGTCACATATCACTGAGCCGCTCGGATTGGCTCTGTGCAGTGTCTCTGTGTACTCAGCTGTATGAGGCTGGCTCAGTGCAGATAGACTAAAGGGGACAGCGGACGCCCTGTGGCCATTTGCAGAAACATGCCTATAGACGTCCTTCCAGAAATGCACATCCACCACCCCACCATTTTTCTACAATAAAGCTGTAGGGAGGTGGTTAAACTATTACTTAAGGCCCAATGTTGTTTACCTTACCATATTCTCTGCATTAAGGTAAAAAACTCCCAGTACCTTACTGTGTTCCCTGCGCCCCCCCCCCCCCCTCGCTTGTCACCGCCGCCGGTCCCTGAAACGATCCTCCATCTGAACTCCCTGGTTGTTGCCATAGGCTCCTTCTGCCGTCAATCATCCTGCGGGGCAGAGAGGAGGGGCATGTGTGTCTATGGATGCACACAGCCACTTGCGAGCATGCACAGGTGCCTTGATAGCAGCTGCTTAGCTGATGGCGGCACCCATGCAGGGGCGAGGGGAGACCCACTGCGGGGACTCACTAGAGAACAAGGAATAGAACATTTTTAATTTAAAACAACAAATGAGTTTTAAAGGTATGGGCCTCTTCTTCACATCTATACATTGGTATGTTTTAGAAGCAAACCATGCAAGTGTTAGAACATTGCAATGACACTCCAGCTAGGGTTGTGAACTGGACAGTATTTTGCTAGCCTGCCTGGTTGAAATGGAACCTGTTACCAAGACTATCAATAAGAAAGAGGTCATGAGGCCCTGTATTCTTTCATAGAATAGATAGCAACCTTACCTCCAGGGCACTTCAATGTACATTAGTGCAACCCTGTACATTGTGATTAGGGATGAGCCGAACACCCCCGTGTTCGGTTCTAATTCGAACTTTCGAACATGGAAAAAGTTCTAATTCGAACTTAGAACTCAATGCAAGTCTATGGGGGTAGAACTCAGAAAATGAAATGTCCCCATTTTGAAGCCTTATATGCAATTTATTGGCCATAAAAAGTGTATGGGGATCCGGGTACTGCCCTGGGGGACATGTATCAATGAAAAAAACACTTTTTTAAAATACAATTTTTAAAGGAGTAGTGATTTAACATCACTTAAAATGAAACATTAAAAATGAAAAATTCCTTTAAATATGGTGCCTGGGGGGTCCCCTTTCACTGACCGTAAAGTGGCGCATCTGTATATATAGGACCTGCTGAAGCAAAAATGACATTTATATACATTTTATTGATATTTATATAGAACTCTAATATATACAGAAGTCTAATATATACAGAAGTCTGATATAGATATACAGTACTAACGTGACTTTGCCCAATCATGGCTCTATATTTGTACTGAGCCCTGATTGGCACAGTCTTGCACCTGACCTGCGGTCAGATGCAAGACTGTAGCCAATTACCGTTTTGGACGGCGCAGTGCATTGTGGGATGTTCCGCGGTCGAACAGACCGCGGGCATCCCATAATGTTCGGCGTTCAGCGAACGCTAGAACAGGCTATGTTCGACTTGAACATGCAGCCCATCCCTAATTGTGACGTGTTGTGTCTAGGCCCGGATTTTCCACAAGGCCACCGAGGTCCGGCCTTAGGGCGGCAGGGCGCAGAGGGGTGGCAGCGATGTCCTTGTGGGGAAGTTCCGGCCGTCGGGCGGTAAGTTGCCCTCTCTACATTTAGTCCTGCTTTGTACAAGCAGGACTAAATGTAGAGTGAGGAAGCCGATTGTTGGTTTACATGTGAACTCGGTGATGTCGCCGAGATGACATGTAAAAAGTCTGCAGCCAGCCGGTCCGTCCTCCCCTGCACTTACCTCTCTCCTCTGGTTCCATCCTCCGTCCTCCGGCGCTGAGTCTCTCCTCACTGCAGTGATCAGAGCGGCAGTGCTAGAAGTAACCCTGCCGCTCTGAGTAGACTGCAGACAGTGAGAGGCATTGCAGCCATCAGAAATTTTGGGGCCCCTTACACAGCTTTAGGCCTTGCGCCCCCCCACCATTGCCGCATGATCACGGGTCGCCCACTCCGCTCACACACAATGCCCCGTGCATGTGTTTATTCAAATGCAGATGGTGCGGGCAGGGGCTTGGTTTAAATGTTTATTATTGTTTTACTTTGTTTTTACTTTATTTTTTTACTTATCTCCTTTTTATTTTTTACATTTTGATGTATTTACATTTTTATTTGTTATTTATTTTTTGACTTTTTTTTCACTTGACTTCACTGATATTACACAGGAGCCCCTGTGTGATAGCATTTGGAGGTGACAGGTTCTCTTTATTGACCCCGTCACCTCCAACACAGGAGTTCTAGCACAGCACTGTGCTCGTTCTCCTGTGACAGGAGTCTGTGAGTACAGCATTCGTGTGTCACTGCTCACACGGAGCAGAGCAGAAAACGGACGTTCTCTACTCTGCTCCCCGCTCTCCATTCTGATCTAGTTTGCCGTAATCCCGGGTCCTCCAGAAAAGCGGGTGACCCCAAAGAGCACGGCAGAAAGGGATCCAGCAGGCAGGGAGTGATATTAGAGGGAGCGGCTGGGGACACGGCCACTGGAGAGAGAGAGGGGAGGGGGAGGAGAGGGAGAATCAGGCTGGCTACAAGTGATTTTGGATGGCTGTACTGCCGCTGAAGATCACCTGTACAAAATGGCTCCCACTTTACATTTAGCCTTGCTGCCTGCCAGAAGCCGGGTTAAGGGCCGATTCACAACACAAAGGCTGTGTTCCAGGGCATTCAACCTCTGGAACGCAAGCTGGCTGGCTCCCTGCATTCAGGGGTGGGAGGGGGCATGGCGGTGCATTGAATGGCACTGCAGCCACGCCCCTTGCCCGCAGTACAATCGCCCGCACCCGGAACGCAGGCACATTAGTGCTTGCGTTCCGGTCCAGTGCGATCTGCAAAAAATAGTGCTTGCAGTATTTTTGCAGATCGCACTGGACCGGAACGCACTGCTGGCTCCCACCCCTGAATGCAGGGAGCCGGCCAGCTTGCATTCCAGTGGCCGAACACTCTGGAATGCAGCCTTTGTGATGTGAACTGGCCCTCAATGTAGAAAAAAAAAACTACTCGCCCGGCGCCCAGGACTGCCTGTCCCGAGCGACAGGAATTCCACACCCCTGCATTACATTGTAATATTCCCTATTATAATCCATTTCGCTAATGTAAATACATTTCAGCACACAGGTTCTGGGCCTCTCACTCTCCTACCTCCCCCTCTTCTCAGTGCTTTCTATTTATGTTCTTAAGCTGCCCATACACCTGACGATTATCGTACGATAATCGAGGGTGATCCTGCGATCGTACGATAATGGTAAGGTGTATGGGCAGCATACGACCGCATTTACTGTACGTTCGCACGATTTTCGTATAACGAGCACGCTAGATAACCCGCCGAAAATCGTATGCCGCACGACCCGAGGTACGCAAGCGCACACTGCCCGCTCACCCTTGCAATCATCTGCAAGCCCTCCCCTCCGCGGGGAGGACTTGCGATGATCGCAAGTACGATCTGCCTGTCCGTGATGGGCAGGTTGAACAAAATGTTAATCACCTTACAACCATCGCAGTAGGAAAATTTAAAAACAAGCAGCGATGCTTGTTAACATACAAGCAATCCGCTGGCTATAGAGCTGGCGGATCGTTTGTATGGGGTCCGATCATGTGTGTCCCCTCCCTCCCACTGTCCCCGGTGCGAGCCTGAGACCAGCATAGTGGCTCTGTGACAAGGAATCAGAGTTAGATCTGCCTCCGGTCCCCTCTCCGCTGTCAGAATCCGGAAGTGATGTATATTACATCACTTCCGCATTCTCGTGTCACTCTCCAGCATCAGAAGCTGGAGAGAAGCCGATGAAGCAGATCTGTTTCATCAGCTTCTCTGGGTGTCCTAGGTGACATTAGGGGTCTTGGAGACCCCTGATGTCTCCATAAAGAGGACCTGTCACATCTCTTTGCTATCACATATGGGGTTTTCTTAGCCCCCTATGTGATAGCAATAAAGTTAAGTGAATACAAATTAGAAAAGAAAATTAAAGTTTCCCCAAAAAATATTTAAAAAGTCACACATAAAAAATAATTTCAAAAAACAAACTTTTTTTAAAGTCCCCACCCACACATATACGCATGCAAACATGCGTTGGGTGCGCATCTGTGCGAAATCGATGATTGCACCCATGCCGGTGGATGCGCGCAATTTGAAAGCTTGACATGTTTGATGTCTATTTACCCGACGTGACCCGTCTTTTATAATTTACAAAAAAATTGGGCAATAATAATTGTATTATAACATAATGTAAAAAAAAAAGTCCCAAAATGTTTGGTCATTTTTTCCTTAATATAGTAAAAAATAAAAACCCCATTGGTGAATAAATACCACCAAAAGAAAGCTCTATCTGTCCCCAAAAAAATGATATAAAATGAATTTCAATACAGCGTTGTATGACGGAATAAACATCAGTCAAAGTACCGCAGCGTTGAACACTGAAAAATGGCTGGGACAGGAAGGGGGTGTAACACCTCGGTCAGCAGGTGGTTAAACGTCATTTTGTGGGTATGGAATGCGCTGTGACATCATGATGGGCAAACGGTCATATTGTGTTTGTATTTTTTTTTATGTTGTAGGGTATGTAATAAAGTTAGGGTTAGAAGTTAAAAGTGAAGATTTTTTTTTTATTCCTGAATAAAATGTTGTAATATAGTTGTGTAAAATGAAATGTCTGTGGGCAGGATTATGCGGCATAAATGCAGCATGTGTTAGGGCTGTGACATATGGAAATAGCGGTTGATGGTGTAGAAACCTTTTAGGCCTCATTCACACTACATTAGGTTGGGCCATCCACATCAGTATGGTGTGCACGGCCGCATCGGTCGTTCCCGGGACAGGTGCTGCATGTGATTGCACACAGCGGCCTGTTGTTCCCTGTGGGAGGATGCGGCCATGCGCTGTCATATGTACACTCGTGCTCAGATGCAGATGGGATGGATCCCGGACACCCAGACCTGCATGGATGTACAGTTTGGCTGTGCGCATGACAGCATATGGCCGCGTCCTCCCATAGAAAACAACAGGCTGCTACACACAGCACCTGTCCCTCCCAGGAACGGCCCGATAAGGGCATGCACGCCGCATGAACGTACGCCCCAAGTTAACGCAGTGTGAATGAGGCCTTGTAGGAGTGCTATGCAAGTTTTCTGTATAGTGCTGGTGTACATATGACTGAGAAATGACAGTGCAGAGTATAGAGCATATGAGTGGGGCACAGTGTGTAGAATGAGCTGACATGCTCGCCCCCCCCATCCTTCTCCGTTATATTGACTAGAGCAGGGGTCAGCAACCTTAAACACTCAAAGAGCCATTTGGACCCGTTTCCCACAGAAAAGAAAACACCGGGAGCCACAAACCCTTTTGACATATAAGATGAAGATAACACTCCATACAGTGGGGCAAAAAAGTATTTAGTCAGCCACCAATTGTGTAAGTTCTCCCACTTAAAAAGATGAGAGAGGCCTGTAATTGGCATCATCATCAACTATGAGAGACAAAATGAGAAAACAAATCCAGACAAATCACATTGGCTGATTTGGAACAAATTTATTTGCAAGTTATGGTGGAAAATAAGTAAGTATTTGGTCAATATCAAAAGGTCATCTCAATACTTTTTTATATATTAGACATGTGCGATTCGTTTCGTTCCGAATCGAAATTCGGACGAATTTTCGGAAATTCGGACATTCGGATGTATCCGAATTCCGAATTACAGACATAACGAATGCAAACGAATCCGAATTTCCATTTCCGAAATTCGGTAGCGTTCGTACGAACGTTCGTTTCGTTTTCTGTTCTTATTCGTTTCTTATTCGTTTCGTTCGTTGGAGCAAAGTGACATTAGAGAAGGAGAAAAATATTTTTTCCCCCTCAAATGTCACTTTTGCTGCAAACGAACGAAACGAATAAGAAACGAATGAGAAACGAATAAGAACAGAAAACGAAACGAACGTTCGTACGAACGCTACCGAATTTCGTCCGAATCCGAATTCCGAATCCGAATTGACTTTCACACCCGAATCCTGAAAAACGAAATAACACAAATCCGAACTTAAAACGAAACTAAACAAATTTTTTGGCAGTGCACATGTCTATGATATATCCTTTGTTGGCAATGACAGAGGTCAAACGTGTCCTGTACGTCTTCACAAGGTTGGCACACACTGTTGCTGGTATGTTGGCCCATTCCACCATGCAGATCTCCTCTAGAGCAGTGATGTTTTGGGGCTGTCGCTGAGCAAGATGGACTTTCAACTCCCTCCAAAGGTTGTCTATGGGGTTGAGATCTGGAGACTGGCTAGGCCACTCCAGGACGTTTTTTTTTTTTACAGTGGAATGTGTGACCGCCAATAGGTCAAGCATTCCAACTCTTTATCAGCTGTTCCAGAGGAGATCGGCATAGCAAATTGTATGTGCAGGAGTACCAATCTGCCCTGGTACAGCTGTTCGGTCATGAAATGTCACCTCCACCCCTAGACAGGGAGCCGCAGCAGAGGGATGAAAGAGCCACATGCGGCTCCGGAGCCGCAGGTTGCTGACCCCTGGACTAGAGGCACTGTGGTGTGCTGAAGGTGTTGAGACACACACACACTATTTCTCTCCTCACCCCCCTCCCCCAGCTCGGGAGCAGGAGGCAGATCAAAGACACATGACAAACGATCCTGTATAGAGGACACACAGCAGTAAGGCCCCATTCACACTGAGCGATTCGCAAATCGTGCGTTTGTCGCGTGATTTGCATTTTGCGCTATATCGCGCGTTTGTCGTGCGATATCGCGCAAATGCTTGCATTGAGCAAGCTAGAATCGCGGCAAAATCCGCTCCAAAAAGGGTCCTGCTGTAGCGACGCACGACCCGCGACAGCGACGGACAGAGCCCCATTGCCATGCATTGGAGAACGATATCGCGCGGTAAATAGCTGCGATATTGCGGGAATTACCGCGCGATAAATCGCTCAGCGTGAATGGGGCCTAAGGAGGGCTTACTATGGGGAGATCTGGAGATGGGACATTGCAGAGCTGACAGCCAACATAGCACAACCTCATCAGCTGGAAGACCACCTCATCAGCTCGAAAGTCGGCACTCAGAGAAGAGGGGGAGGGGCCTGACAATTACACAGGACAGAGCTCCTTCACTCTGATCTATCAGGAAGTTTGTATGCTGCGTCTGTGCTCTGATTTTTCCACCCTGCTCACCAATGCACTCAGGCTGCTTGTGTTGCCTGTATACTAACGCTGTCCCTGGGCATGCACCTAACTCCATCATTTATGGCTGTTGCACACTCCCCCCTCAGTGTCCGTCGGTCTCTCTCACTCTCTCTCTCCCCCCCTTCCTTCTCCGAGGGGAGGGGGGAAAGAGTGAGACACAGACCGACCATGCTGAGAGGAAGGAGGGAAGCATGAGAGAGACACACCGACCGATACTAAGAAGCTCTCAGCGTCAGTCGATCTGTGTCTCTCTCTCTCTCCCCCGTCTATATCACAACCCCCACCACCTCGGGGCCTCTGTCTGCTGGGAAACACTTACTTTTCCCCTTCAGGCAGGTGGCAGCAGACATGCTCCTCTTCAACCACGATCTCCAGCGCTTCTGCCCAGGGAGAGTTAGCTCCGCCCCCCTGTAAGCACTTCGTAGGAAGGTACCAACAGCGCGGGGGGG
>NW_017308476.1:107090-110938 GCF_000935625.1 Nanorana parkeri | reverse complement strand
GGGGGGGTGCAGGACCAGGCAAATGGTACTATACTTATAAGTCTATAGGGAAAAATTATAGCTTGAAACCGTGGCCCCCCGGCTAGTCAGGGCCCCTTACAATGGTACTGGCCGTACCCCCCTGACAGCGGCCCTGCCTATATTTCAGGTGTGATAAGGGATTCCTGTGTCACCAACTTGCGTTTTCCTGCACAGGATTCCCTAATCTGGCGTTTACATGCAGCAACTGTTACCCATTCAAGTTAATGATCGGGTGACAGCTGCTGCATGTACACGCCTGCATACCGCATGTAATTGTATGTGATATGATTAAATGCAGTTACAAAAACAATCACTATCCCTGGATAAACAATTGTGTAACCAGGGATAGTGACAGATTCCTAACTGCATGTAATCCTTTCACATATGATTACATGTGGTGTGCAGGCGTGTACATGCAGCGGCTGTCACCCAATCATTAATTTGAATGGGTGACAGTTGCCGCTTGTAACATGTACATACATTAACACTGGTACCTTTATATAGTAGCGGCCCCCACGGGACTAAAAAAATGTGTCCAGTGGCCCCCGACTAAATTGAGTTTGAGACCCCTGTGTACGGGCTCCGCAGCAGTCGGCAACCACTTGTATCTTCCTCTGTCCACCCCAGCTGCTATTCGCTAAGAGGGAGAGTGCAGCACTGCCATTGGCTGCTCATGTATTCTAGCAGAGTAGGGACAGAGAAGACGCATCAAGGCTGCTTGGGGCTTCACATGGGAGAAACATTGTTGTTCCCCCCCCCACCACCAGCCACCACCCGGAGAGGAAGAAGAGGCCATGACAGAGCACATGATCTAGTACATCAAAACTGTAAGTCCCTTTCTATCTTACACTGTTGTCATCTGCACTTTGCATTACATTGCTGTCATCCGCACTTTGCGTTACATTGCTGTCATCCGCACTTTGCGTTACATTGCTGTTCTCCACACTCTGCATTACATTGCTGAGCTCCGCACTCCGCGTTACATTACTTAGCTCCGCACTCCGCGTTACATTACTGAGCTCCACACTTTGCGTTACATTACTGACATACGCACTCTGCGTTACATTACTGACCTCAAAAAAAGGTCACAAGCACTCCAGCATGTAGAAAAGTCATTGTTTATTGACTTCACAAGTATATTTATCTGTTTTGCCTGAGGAAGGGACTTTGCTGTTCCAAAACGTCGCTCTGATGATGTGACATCTGTGAAGTCATTAAACATTGCCTTTTCTACATTCTGGAGTGCTTGTGACCTTTTTGACCCACCCTACAATTAGGGTTTTCTATCCGGTCAGAAGTGTAATGGGTGTGTATGGTTTTTGAACATTACTGACCTCTGCACTCTGCGTTACATTACTGACATCTGCACTTTGTGTTACATTACTGACCTCCGCACTTTGTGTTACATTACTGACCTCCGCACTTTGCGATACATTATTGACCAATGTTCTCTGCGTTATAACTGACCTCTGTCCTAATACTAAAAACCGATACCAGCACTTACATTTTTCAAATTGACTTAGGTGTCTTAAGGTGCCTATACACCTTACAATTATTTGCAGATTTTCTGTGGTGAGATGGAAAAAGTGCAACAGATTGGCCCAGGTGGAGATTCCTCCATCCACACAGTTAAGTGTAGATGGAGGAATCTGTTGCACCTTTTCCATCTGACCACAGAAAATCTGCAGATAATTGTAAGGTGTATGGCCAGCTTTAGGTTCGGCACTTGCTGGGGACCTTGCGGCAGCCTTCTGGAGAGCCACACAATGCCTGCTTACAGCCCTTCTGCCACCCGCACATCTCCCCGTACTAAGACCCTACCCACCCCTCCTGACAAGCTCTGCCTTAGACATTAGGCCAGAACCCCAGAGTAGAGCAGCAGCACAGAGTATGTGGCAAATGTATATACTATTATTCTGCATTGCTCTATGTTTTTCTGGGATTTGTAGTCCTCTATAGCTGATGGTATTATTACGCAAGGCTGCATAATGTGTGGCTGAGAATTGTAGGCTTCTATAGCAGGTGCCATTCTGCATTGCTGTATAATGTATTGATGGGATTTGTAGTGCTCTATAGCTGGTGGTATTTTGCATTACTGTATAATGTATTGCTGGGACTTGTATTCCTCTATAGCTGGTGGTATTATTCTGCATTACTGTATAATGTATTGCTGCGGTTTGTAGTCCTCTATCGCTGTGTTACATAGGTGATTATTTACACAGCCCTGGTGTTTGCTGAAATTGAAAAGCTTTTGAGAGTTTTACTCTCTTTCACAAGTCTGAAGCAATACCTGAGGAAGAAAGGACAACTCTTGAAAGTATTAGGTAAGTACAATAAAAAGGTATCACCGCATACCGCATTACTCTCATATTTTGTAATCTTATTTATATATACTTCTTTCGTTTTTTTCAGTGGTATGATTTAGTGGTGAAAATTATTAGTGCCCCCCCCAGTTTTGACTGTGGTATATTATGTGCCCCCACCTATATATTGTTCCTAGAGTCGCCACTGCTTAGGGGCCAAATAAAAGCTAGTGTACTTATCAAACCACCTTAACATATTTCTAAACCTTAGAACAAAAATGTAATATTTTGAAGCTCACCAGTCATTAGATGTGGTGGCCGCATTCATTTTCTTTTTTCAGGCTAAGAACATTTACAGCAAGTACAGAAAAATACCTGCTGATCCCGCTAGAAATATTCTGTCTTTGAAACTTCCTGTGCACTTAACTGAAATTTCAAACAACATTATTAGCTTCTCCCGGCTACCTTCTGTGGATTACAGAACACCTCTTCCTATGTAATAAAGATGGGGGGGGGGGGGGGGGGTTTTGGTCCCTGACATGGGAATAAATGGCTCAATGTCATAATGGGGGAAAAACAAAAGGCTATTAAATGGCAGTGAGTTCTATGAGTGAGGCATGGAATTCTAAAAAAAGATACAATATGAGAAATGTGGGTGTGCAATAATATTTTTTTGTAGCAATTTAGACACATTGAGCAGCTCTACTCTCTTGTCTCCAATTCCGCTGCTTAAACCTTGGTGCCTGGTTGTCACGATACCGTGCACTGGTGTCCCCACACCGCATGCAGGTATCTATTCAAAGGACCAAATGCGTGACCACACCAGACAATGCAAATGAGCTTATGAACATGTAGTTTATTAGACACACCAAGATCGTATAAACACAAACAACCCCACCAACACCCACAAGTAACCACACACAAGTAATAATAACTAACTGAATGCAAATACAAACACAGACAACAGGGCAAGTGAAATCTGGGGAGCAAGGCAACACACGGGGAGCCACGGGGCAAAGGTCAGGGTAGAAAGGGGCACCAGGATACAGAAGTCAGGTCATAGGATACAGGATTCAGGATACAGGAATCAGGAAACAGGAAGTGGTGACAGTACTCAGGATACAGGACGCAGGATTAGGGATGAGCCGAACACCCCCGTGTTTGGTTCGTATTCGAACATTTGAATGGCCGAAATGTACGAGTACGAACTCAAACTCAAACTCAATGCAAGGGTATGGGGGTCGAATGTTCGACCTCTATACAGCTGCCGGTACATGTAGGAAAAATGTTGCTGCAGCGGCCTGTGTCCCTTCAAATCCCCGCTGCTCTCCCTGCCTGTGATGGCGGGGACACAGACCGCTGCATGCCTTCGCTGCCCCCCTTTCCTCCGCTGCTGTTCCGGCCTCCGGTCCCCTGGTCCATCCGCTGCTGTCCCGGCCTCCGATCCCATGGTCCATCGGCTTCGTCTACGATCCGGTCCGGCCACGGCTCCTCTGCCCCGCCCCCCTGCCTCCTCTTCATTGC
>NW_017308476.1:103522-104473 GCF_000935625.1 Nanorana parkeri | reverse complement strand
AGACATTAGGCCAGAACCCCAGAGTAGAGCAGCAGCACAGAGTATGTGGCAAATGTATATACTATTATTCTGCATTGCTCTATGTTTTTCTGGGATTTGTAGTCCTCTATAGCTGATGGTATTATTACGCAAGGCTGCATAATGTGTGGCTGAGAATTGTAGGCTTCTATAGCAGGTGCCATTCTGCATTGCTGTATAATGTATTGATGGGATTTGTAGTGCTCTATAGCTGGTGGTATTTTGCATTACTGTATAATGTATTGCTGGGACTTGTATTCCTCTATAGCTGGTGGTATTATTCTGCATTACTGTATAATGTATTGCTGCGGTTTGTAGTCCTCTATCGCTGTGTTACATAGGTGATTATTTACACAGCCCTGGTGTTTGCTGAAATTGAAAAGCTTTTGAGAGTTTTACTCTCTTTCACAAGTCTGAAGCAATACCTGAGGAAGAAAGGACAACTCTTGAAAGTATTAGGTAAGTACAATAAAAAGGTATGACCGCATACCGCATTACTCTCATATTTTGTAATCTTATTTATATATACTTCTTTCGTTTTTTTCAGTGGTATGATTTAGTGGTGAAAATTATTAGTGCCCCCCCCAGTTTTGACTGTGGTATATTATGTGCCCCCACCTATATATTGTTCCTAGAGTCGCCACTGCTTAGGGGCCAAATAAAAGCTAGTGTACTTATCAAACCACCTTAACATATTTCTAAACCTTAGAACAAAAATGTAATATTTTGAAGCTCACCAGTCATTAGATGTGGTGGCCGCATTCATTTTCTTTTTTCAGGCTAAGAACATTTACAGCAAGTACAGAAAAATACCTGCTGATCCCGCTAGAAATATTCTGTCTTTGAAACTTCCTGTGCACTTAACTGAAATTTCAAACAACATTATTAGCTTCTCCCGGCTACCTTCTGTGGATTACAGAACACCTCTTCCTA
>NW_017308476.1:76267-103498 GCF_000935625.1 Nanorana parkeri | reverse complement strand
GGGGGGGCATTTGTGGTCCTAATCAGGTGCACAAAAAACAAGGGGCTCAATGTCATAATGGGGGAAAAACAAAAGGCTATTAAATGGCAGTGAGTTCTATGAGTGAGGCATGGAATTCTAAAAAAAGATACAATATGAGAAATGTGGGTGTGCAATAATATTTTTTTGTAGCAATTTAGACACATTGAGCAGCTCTACTCTCTTGTCTCCAATTCCGCTGCTTAAACCTTGGTGCCTGGTTGTCACGATACCGTGCACTGGTGTCCCCACACCGCATGCAGGTATCTATTCAAAGGACCAAATGCGTGACCACACCAGACAATGCAAATGAGCTTATGAACATGTAGTTTATTAGACACACCAAGATCGTATAAACACAAACAACCCCACCAACACCCACAAGTAACCACACACAAGTAATAATAACTAACTGAATGCAAATACAAACACAGACAACAGGGCAAGTGAAATCTGGGGAGCAAGGCAACACACGGGGAGCCACGGGGCAAAGGTCAGGGTAGAAAGGGGCACCAGGATACAGAAGTCAGGTCATAGGATACAGGATTCAGGATACAGGAATCAGGAAACAGGAAATGGTGACAGTACTCAGGATACAGGACTCAGGATTAGGGATGAGCCGAACACCCCCGTGTTTGGTTCGTATTCGAACATTTGAATGGCCGAAATGTACGAGTACGAACTCAAACTCAAACTCAATGCAAGGGTATGGGGGTCGAATGTTCGACCTCTATACAGCTGCCGGTACATGTAGGAAAAATGTTGCTGCAGCGGCCTGTGTCCCTTCAAATCCCCGCTGCTCTCCCTGCCTGTGATGGCGGGGACACAGACCGCTGCATGCCTTCGCTGCCCCCCTTTCCTCCGCTGCTGTTCCGGCCTCCGGTCCCCTGGTCCATCCGCTGCTGTCCCGGCCTCCGATCCCATGGTCCATCGGCTTCGTCTACGATCCGGTCCGGCCACGGCTCCTCTGCCCCGCCCCCCTGCCTCCTCTTCATTGCAGGCTGGGAGCCATACCCAGCCTGCTATTGGATATTGTAAAATACAATAGCCAATAGCAAGCTGGCTATTGCACACACCCACTGCCTGCTGTAAATCAGCATGGGGGGACCTGATAGAGAACTTTCTCCTTCAGGCCCCTCCTCCGCTGAGCCCTGATTGGGCAAAGTCTTGCACCTGACCTGTGGTCAGGTGCAAGACTTTAACAAATCAGAGCTTCAGTGGGCATTTTGCATTATGGAATGTTCGTGGTTGAACAATCCGCGAACATCCCATAAAGTTCGGCATTCGGTGAGAGCTCGAACTGCCGATGTTCGATTCGAACTCATGTTCGGATCGAACACTCGGCCCATCCCTACTCAGGATACAGGACTCAGATCATCAGCAGGTACTGATTAATTTGAGACACCTGTAGGTGAGCACTGGAAATGCAGGGTCTGCTCCAGCGCCACCTGCAGGTGTTCTGGTCCCTGACACTGGTAAAGCCAGAGCCTTCACTGAGCAAATAGGTAAAAAGCCGGCACTCGCAAGGGGATCCGTCCATCTAGTATTTTTTTTAAAGGCATAGCAGCAGCAAACAAAGAAATGCTTACATGTCTCAGCCCCCACACTGGGCCTTAGTCGTAGCCTACGACTAAGGCCCAGTGTGGGGGCTGAAACATGTAAGCATTTGCTTGTTTGCTGCTGTTATGCCTTTTAACAAATAAAATACTGGATGGACGGATCCCCTTGCGAGTGGCGTTGGACTCACCCAGCCAGAGGCTCGCAGCAGCCAGGGAGTTTCAAATCGATGTGTGCACTGCAGGCGGCGAGGCGTGTGACACACACACGTCTCCTATGACTCACACACGTCTCCTGTGACTCATCTCCCCTCCTGCCGCCTGTTACTATGGACGCTCCTGGGAGGGAAGTCATAGGACCCGCCCCCTCACTGAGAAGCCCGTCGACAGTGCGGGGCCCCGATGTTCTAAAACCAGGACCCTCCACTGCCCCATTTTGCAGGACCGGACCCCACTGAGGCTGTGGGGGTGCCCAGGACCGGACCCCACTGGGCCCCCCCCACAGGCTGAGGCCCGGTGCGCTCGCGGTAGTTCCGCCACTGCCTACATATATCTCTACATTAGAAAGCTTGATGTCACAAGTGTGGTTAAGGCACCTTTATCCAGCTACAGTCTTTAAGAGCCTATTCACACTATGCATTGCATTAACCCGCATCAATTATAACACTGGTTTTGTCCATTGAGACATGCTGCATTAAGGCAGAACATTCATTCTGTATCAGATGATGTCACATGTTAACTTTTTTTTTTTTGCAGAGTACCACAGTGAACAATCTGTGTGTTGCGGCTGTAATACATAGATATACATATTTTTAGGTGCCATTCAAAAGTCAATGGAAAGCACATTTACCTATGTCTTAATGCACATTGTCCTCTATATTGACCATATTCCTGGTGGATGGGAAGGGGGTTTAACACCGCGGATGTCAACTGGTTAAACGCTATTAATAATTTTTGTCAAACTCTTTGAATGGTTCACTGCACTAAACTGAATCTATAATTATATGACAGGTGACAGCCGACCACAGAATTTCCATCTCCCTGGTATTTGCTTACACAGTGTGTGGGGTGTAACATCTCCCCTGTCACTCTCTCTATATATCTCATTGTACAGGAGACGTCTTCTACTTTGTATCCGACACTCCACAAACATCAAGATGCTTTCTCACAGTTATCTGCTGGCCGTCATCTTCATTTCTATTCAGGGTGAGAGATGAAGATCCTTTCCATCATCCTCTGCACATACATCTATACATTGTACAATAAATACACACATCAGGATTGATAGGAAGATATACAAACATTTATAAATAATGAATATGTCTCTTCCCATCCTCAGGATCCTGTGGGGAGATTGTGATGACTCAGACTCCGGATTCTATCTCTGTGTCCCCGGGACAGACAGTCACCATCACATGTACATCTAGTTCTAGTATAACTAGTTATGGTGCTAACTGGTTAGCCTGGTACCAACAGAAGCCCCAACAACTGCCAAGGCTTCTCATCTATAAGGCATTTACTCTTGAATCTGGGACTCCCAGACAGGTTCAGTGGTTCAGGATCTGGGACTCAATACAAGTTAACAATTACTGGAGTAACTGAAGATGATGAAGGAAGATATTACTGTCAGCAGCATTACACCACCCCTCTCACACAGTGATACAGAGCAGTACAAAAACCTACTTCCTCTTTTCTAAAATAATAAAATGATATGACAGATTTTATATATATGTGTGATAACATCTATAACACTAATGATAGTACATTTGTATGGAAAATAGCTGTGAATGATCATGATAATTGTAATAAAAGGTATAGAACAGTCTTTCTATATCTCACAGCAGACAATTAGATAATTGATACATTATTTGGGGCTACAACATGTTGCTGTAGTTAATGTACTTACTGCACTTTATTACAAAGGTCCAGAGTGGATACATGGAATTACACTGCTGGGTGCTTGGTGGGCTCTTGTCATAATGTAAAAGTATGTACAGTTGCACATTACATCTTTTGCAGACAAGTTTGAAAAAAATCCTTCTGTATGTTTGTTATGTATTCCAATTCACATCTAAAAATAATGAGGAAAAAAAAACATTTCTTACCTTTTAGATGTCTCCATGTTAGAGGCCTTTGCAAGTTTCTCAATTTCCAAGTGACAGGAAACGCTTTCTGTTTCCATAGAAGTACCAGGGACAGACTGAGCTTCCTCTCATTAACATGCATAGATCTTGAACACTTTGTTAGGACGGTGTTAAAACCATCATAATCATATAGGGAAATATGTATGTACGTAAACCTAAATGTTGATTGATTTTCTATAGTTTAATTTATCCAAGTTTGGAAATGCAGTTTTAACTGTACTATTGATTACAGATGGTAATCAATGGTAATCAAATGGTAATCAATCAGTAAGCCTGTCAGACCCTAAGTATAATTAAAACAGCTGTTAGAAATGTCTTAGGCCCCATTCACACTAAGCAACATACCTTTTGAAGCGGATCCGCGCTCCGGGGTAGCGCGACTTTCGGGGCGACGTTCCAGCGACGATCCAGTAGCGCGACCTTCACCATCGGGCTGCCTTAAAAAATAGAAAAATTGTGCAATATCCGCTGAAAAAAGGGTCCTGTAGGAGAGACTTGCGACCGCGATGAGCGACGGGCGACATAGAGCTGTACATTGAGACAGCTCCATTGAAAATCATTGGCCGACGACTTCTAGCGATATCGCGCAGCAAAAATGCACGATATTGCAGCTGAAATCGCGCGGCAATCCGCTTAGTGTTAATGGGGGAAAATACATGTGTCAGGACAAAAAGTATGGAACTTCCTTATGCTAATGTGAATTACTTTTAAGGTAAATGTCTCATAGGTTATTTTAAAGTAAGAACATGGATATAAGGACGGGGGATGGTCCTTGAGGAGACAGACACACACACCCACTTTTACTCTCAGAAGATACAGAGACACCTGTTAAGGACTATTTTTTACTTACAAACTAAAGACACGTTTCTTAAGCATCTTATAGACTTATGCTATACCATATCGTGTAATCTTTTAGAACTTTGAAATTAAACACATTTTTACATTTTACGCAAGAAAGGAAGCAATTTTCTCTTTTGAACTTCTTCCACCCTATGCTACAAGAAAAAGAATATGATATAAAAATCATATTTCTACAGATGGACAGTGTTCAAATCTGACTTACAACTGATAATGAGATCTTCCAGTGCAGTACAGACAGGATTCATTATTTTAATTTTATCTTGCACAGACCCACTTGCATTCCTGGGCAAAGCTAAGTACAATGAACAACATTTCTTTCAGAGTAGAGCATGTATCGTGCAAGCGACAATTAAAAAAAAAAAGCTATGCTATGTAAATGTGAATTGTGTTACAAATATTAGACATGAAAAGGCTCCAAAAAAGGTTTGTTTCAGATCAATTATAATTTATGGGGGAAATTCGGATCTGAAATTCAATTCGGTAGATTTTTTGGAATTTGGATTGATTCAAATGTATTGTTTTGGTTCTGATTAATACAAGTTTTTTGTTTTCTCAGTTCAGATCAATACTAATTTTTAAGTTTTGGTTTGGATCGATTTAGATGTTCTTCAATTAAAAAGTTACTTAAATTATTTTTTGGTTTTTTTTGGTCTTCTGATAATCTTACACCATGGTGGTCCGTATTAATCATCTTAGTCTGTGCTGGTCATCTTTTTCTGTATTGGTCATTAGACATGTAACACGCAGAAAAGTGTCATTTTGTTTCAATTTGGAATTTCTTTTCCTTTTCTGTTGTGTCAAATGTGCAGAACCATTGGAGATCAACATAACGTAACCGAATATAACATAACATAAGCCGAGAACCTCAGACAGGGGGCAAAAACTGTCCTCGGGTCAATGCACAGGCAACTGTGGCATCCAGGGAGGATGCCGGGAGAGAGTTGCCAAAGAAGGTAGGTAGGGCCGGATTTCTCAGCAGCTTGGAAAAGTTTCAATGAATCCTAAATTATTTGCCCAGGGAGGGAGGAAGGCAGGGCAGGATTTCCCGGCAGCTTGAAATGCTTCAATAAACAAAAATATACAAACAACAAACTTGTTTCTTTTTTATGGTTTTTACATTTGTGGGAGTTTTTAAATTAATTTTATCATTTGACAAGGGGAGGGAGGGAAGTAGTGCAGCATTTATTAGCTGCTTGGAAAAGCTTTAATAAACCCAAAAATATACAAACAACAAACACATATTTTTAGTTTTTTATTGTTTTTTATTTTTGTAGAGTTTTTTTTTTTAATTAGCCCATTGAACTGCAATAAACATAAAAACAAACAAATAACAAACTTTTAATTTCTAAAAACTGATTTGTAATTTTTTCATTTTTTTTTTAGCCAGGGAGCCTCAATGAACCTAAACCAAAACTTCAGTATCCAAGCTTTGGCAATTAGATTTTTAGAAATGGCATCTGCTCCATGAGCTGAGGGTCCAGTTGTGAGCACAACTGAGGAGACAAAATATTTCCTGTAATGGAAAAGATTCACTCAGTCTGAATTGTGATTGGGGGCAAGACAGGAGCTCCTGGGGAACTTTGGACAGAGCAGGCCACACACCTCTCTTGTCCTGCCAGAATACAAAGGGATCAATGGTAGGGTTCAATGGCGGTTTGGAAAGGTAAGCCCCAACCATGTCTGGCTCTGAGTTGCATTTTATGGGGACCCCTCGTATATGTCCCACCAAGTTGTCCAGTGCCTCAACCCAAAAAGCAGCTGCTCTGGAGGACTAGTTGCTAGCGCAAGATGAGAGAGTATCGGACTGACACTCCTCAACCTCCTCTTCGTCCTTCTCCTCCTCTCCCCCATAGCGGTGTTACCATTTCTCCATGCACCCTCTCAGTTGACACTCCCGGCGGAGAGACCAGGGGCCCGCCGCGCACTGGATAACGATCCGGCGGCCGTCAACTTGCTGGGCCCCCGAGAGCCTGAGGCCCCGGGCGCCCCGCACCGCCTGCACCGGCGGTAGTTCCGCCACTGCACCTTCTCAATCAATTTATCTCTCCATGTGGTCAGGGCATTGCACGGAACAGACTTTCAGCCCTTGATCCAAGGGTCACACATGGAGGCCAGCATCAGTGCAGGGCAAGTGTTAGTCAGCTCTTACCTGCACCTCACCAGATGATCCTTAAGCCTCCTTAGCAGTACCACAACATCTGGTAGAGGGCCACCAGGCAATACTTCCTGATAGGAAAGAAAACCCTCTATTTTATTGTAGAGATGCGTGAACAGGGTTAGGACCTGAGCTATGCTGGTGATTTCTTGGCTTAGATTTTCTGTGACAGCACGGAAGGGCTTAAGGACTGCCATAAACCTGGTCAATCATGGCCCAATTCTCCCTACCTAATTGGTCCCCTATGCCAATGTAATGTTCATACGCCATGGCATGAATGGCCTTCTGCTGTTTAAGAATATGCTCCAACATAGCTAAGGTGGAGATCCACCTCATCCCCACATCTTGTTTGAGAATGTATGAAATTAATGGTAAAAGCCGCGCTGTGTGAATGAGACCACAAAGTGTCAGATATAGTAGATACTGACCTTAGAGTAATGTGATACAATGTGTAAAAAGTGCAAAACACAAAAGAAACGCATGTATATAACATGCACCTTAGTGTAAATGTAATTGCTACAAAATATCCATAATGTTGTTGATGGTCACAGGAGACTAAGTTTATTCTACATCCAATGTTTTATCTTCTATTTACTTAATGGACTATTGAAGATCCAGGATCATGGACATTTTTTAACCATTTATTATTTTCACTGGAGTGCAAGTTACACACATGCGTTTTTCTTGTCGGTATTCTTTGCACATTGCATCACATTGATTCACAGTTAATATTTAGTGCATTTGATTTTTCATTATGGATATTTTGTAGCAATTACATTTACACTAAGGTGCATGTTATATACATGCGTTCCTTTTGTGTTTTGCACTTTTTACACATTGTATCACATTACTCTAAGGTCAGTATCTACTATATCTGACACTTTGCGGTCTCATTCACACAGCGCGGCTTTTACCATTAATTTCATACGTTATATCTGACCACACAGATTTCAGCTGCTGCTTAACTTGACTAGAGTAGTGGCGCGAGGTTTCACATCATTCTCTTGTTTGAGAATGTGTTCCTTCAGGCCTGCCTTCCTCTATTCCTGCCTGAGGAGATTGCTGTCTTTCACACTATGATGGAAGTGGCTAGTAATCTTCTGACCTGACTCTAGTAGTGTGGACAGCTTTCCATATCTACTCCCCTCATCAAAAGCAGCCCTTATCACAAGATGGAGTATATGGAGTAGAGCCTTCATTATGTTGGCAGCATCATCAGTCACCACAAACCCTATCTTAGTGTCAGTGATAAGGGCGTGCGGTTAGGGAGTGCAAGTCTAAAACTGTGTAAGGGGCCCTAAAGTTTCTGATGGCAGCCTTGATTGTCACTGCAAAGCACATTCACCTATGTGAGTATGTGATAAGGTATATTGTTTAGGAGCATCTCCTTACTTCTCATATTCTTGATATCCTTTAATCTGTAATAATAGATTGTGTCAAACTCCTTAAACCATTCACTACACTCAACTGAATCTATATTTATATGACAGGTGACAGCCGACCACAGAATTTCCATCTCCCCGGTATTTGCATACACAGTGTGTGGGGTATAACATCTCCCCTGTCACTCTCTCTATATATCTCATTGTACAGGAGACGTCTTCTACTTTGTATCTGACACTCCACAAACATCAAGATGCTTTCTCACAGTTATCTGCTGGCTGTCATCTTCATTTCTATTCAGGGTGAGAGATGAGGCTCCTTCCATCATCCTCTGCACATACATCTATACATTGTACAATAAATACACATATCAGGATTGATAGGAAGATATACAGACATTTATCAATAATCAATATGTCTCTTTCCATCCTCAGGATCCTGTGGACAGATTGTGATGACTCAGGCTCCGGATTCTCTCTCTGTGTCCCCGGGACAGACAGTCATCATCACATGTACATCCAGTAGCACCTTAACTAGTGGTTATAGCCATCTAGCCTGGTACCAACAGAAAACCCAACAACCTCCAAAGCTTCTTATATATTTGGCCAGCACTCGGCAATCTGGGATCCCAGACAGGTTCAGTGGTTCAGGATCTGGGACTCAATACAAGTTAACAATTACTGGAGTGACTGAAGATGATGAAGCAGATTATTACTGTCAGCAGTATCTCTCCTACCCTCTCACACAGTGATACACAGCCGTACAAAAACCTCCTTCCTCTTTTCTAAAATAATATATGACGGCTTATATATATATGACTTTTTAATTTTTCTCTAGTCTAGTCTTGGAGCTGGAAAAGTATCTGTACTTGTACTTGAGCTTGTACCGAGTATGGTACTTGGTATTGGTGCATCCCTAATGAGAATTGTAATAAAAGGAATAGAATAGTGTTTCTATATCTCACAGCAGACAATTAGATAATTGATACATTATTTGGGGCTACAACCTGTTTCTGTAGGTAATGCACCTACTGCACTTTATTACAAAGGTCCAGAGTGGATACATCTAAATTACACTGCTGGGTGCTTGGTGGGCTCTTGTCATAATGTACAAGTATGTACTGTATACTTTACAACTGTGCCCTTCTCCATTACAGTGTGAGCTCTTTCTGTTGTAAACACAATGTCCTCTTCCGCTACTTCCAAGTTCTCAGGCATCTTCTTTGCCAATAATGATGAACCTCATGGGCACAGAGTTACATGTTCCCAGATGACAGAGCTGGGAAGGCACTCCTTGTTCTGCCACATTTCTCAGTAAACATGCTAAATGAGAATCCTGAGGAAGTGCCATTTTGGCCCTATAGACTTCAATGGAATTGCATCAAAAATGTGTACATGCATTCTAGCAGATTTTAGACTGCTTTTTTGGCATAACAGCTGGGCTCTTCCCCTGGCAAATTCTATGCCACACAATGCTGGATGTTGAAGCCTTCATTCACCTGGTCAGAGTGAGGCAATTGCTGTATGATCCCACCCTCCACCAATACAAAAATCACTTCAAACATCTGACGGCATGTGAGGAAACTGCATGTGATGTATTTGAGGGTTGGGATGTTCTACCCTCTTCATACAAAACCACATCATGTAAGCTCATGTTATTAGCATATAATGTTTATTTTATAGGCTACCATATCCCTATAAAATGACACTTCATACCGCATATTATATCAAACTGTGGACATTACCTTTCATTTGTTCAGTATCTGTTTTTATGTATTTAAAACATTCTCAGGTTGACCTACATTTTCCAATCTGCACGCATTATCTTCTGATGTAATAACTTCATATATTATCATTTGTAATAGGAATACCTTTCAATGCTTTGCTAGTGTAGTGCACCCCCTAAGGAGCCGCACAGAATAGATGGGTCCTCTGTCGTACCTCTGTGATAGACCTCTTATAATGGAACCACAGCACACCAGCACACCATGTGAGGTTTTAAATGAGCTTTACTACACAAATAGTATACTGGTTCAATAAATGTATAAAATGAAGGAACACTAGCCCCAATAGACCGGGGTCTCTAACCAACTGGCCAGTGGTATTGTCTTCGGCTAGCCAATGATGTTCATGTTAAAAGGAGCGTGCAGCGAATGCCATTGGACCTGGCATTGGAGCAGCAGAGAGAGTAAATCCAGCCCTGCGTGCAGCATTTGTCGAAATCACAGAGTCTGAGCTGCTACCATAGGATCCTATGACAATAAAGCTAAAACAATAGTTTGCATTGGCCACTGTTAATAAAACAATCAAAACAACACAAATAAAAAAAAAGTATAATCATAGTACTTGTAGGAACTTGCTATGGGCTTGACAATATATGTCTTTTCCATTAAATGATATCACAGAATTAGGGAAATTGCAGCTCTCCCAGGCCATATAGGCTATCTTGGATTATTCCTCCTTAGTTGCTTTCTTCATGACCACATCCTTCAACACACCCCATATGACTGTGTAGGTGTCCCATATAATATAGCTTGCTGTTGATTTTCCCCACCAGTGCAGACTCTGTATTATTGTACAAAGTTTTTTGGGCCCAGCGTTGAAAGCTTGCTTCTACATACTGATAATATTTTGTTTTAACAATTCATAAAAAAAATTGTTTTTTTAATGTACTGTTGTACATCTACCATATTCATGTGTACATGTATGCTAAAATGCAGCACATCCAGATATTTCATTCATACACCCTTTTAATGGGCAGAACACTATTCCTGAAGAACATACTCTGTCACTTCAACTGGTGGGAGAGTAAACCCAACAATACGTCACAACACATAAAAACCCAACAATATGACAAAGAAAAAAAGATGGCCCTGTGGTCAATTACTGCAAGAGACAATGTCACCTTACACATGTGGCATTAGATGACACAGTATCCTTGTATGTATATATATATATGCAATTAGTAAATAAAAGGTATCACTTATAGTTAAACTTTACCAGACCTTTCTAATAATGATCCTGTATAACACAATACTGCAATATGTTAGAAGATGCCGCCATCTACTGGTGGACTTTGGTATTGAGTGCTTCATCCAGTCATTTCTCTGTATCTATGTTTAATGTTGTATTTCAAAGTCTTCTTTCACCATAACTACTTGAGCACCAGCCTGTATATAACCCTTCATTACCAGGACATTTTTTCATTTTCAGGGAGGTGAAATATTCTGTCATACAAAATTGTACCTGCGGCCATTTGTAGAATTACTTCTATAGATATCTTTCCAGAAATGGACATCCACCTCTCTGCAGTTTTTCTTTACAATACAGCTTCACATATATACATTGGTATGTGTTGGCAGCACATCATGCACGTGTTAGCATATTGCAGTGATGCTACATTGCACTAAAGGAATACACCTTCAACTAGTCTGGCTACCCGCCTAGTATTTTACTGGCCGGTAGAAAATGTGACTAGTTGCCAAGATTATTAATAGTAAATGAGTCATGAGTAGTGATGGGCTGAACACCCCCGTTTTCGGTTCGTACGAACTCGAACCTAATGCAAGTCAATGGGGGTCGAACTTTTGAAAATGATTGTCCCCTTTAAGAGGGATTATATGCAAGTTATTGGCCATAAAAGGCGTATGGGAGTCCAGGTACTGCCCTGGGGGGGACAGGAATCAATGACAAAAACAAACAAACAAAAAAACATTTTTTAAATGAGTAGTGATTTTAACATCATATAAAGCACATGTGTCAAACTCAAGGCCCAGGGGCCGAATCCGTCCCACCAGGCCATTTCCTAGACTTCTACAGGGGTTGCCACCTGTCAGGGATTCACCCGGACAGTCCGGGTTTTGAATGCTGTGTCCGGGTTTCATGGCAGCTGAAACCTGGACACATGATGTCAGGCAGACAGGGCTACTGGCCCCACTGAAAATAGTCTTGACTGTGATATTTACATATTAATGGGTGGTGCTATTTACATATGAATAAGCCGCAACTCATTCTCCCCCCAAAAAATTTCTGTACGTCGCTAGAGTGTTCGGGTTTCGATGAAAGAAAAGGTGGCAACTCTAACTTCTACTTTCAGATCTAGGTATTAAGTTATTATTAAAACCAGTGATAATCCAATGCAGAGGCAATTATGATAAAGATTAGATATATCTACATAGTCTTACAGGCCCTTTGAGGGCAACCATAATGTTGATACGGCTCTCGATTAAATTGAGTTTGACACCCCTGACTTAAAGAATAAGAATAAAAATAAAAAATTACTTCAAATATCGTGTCTGGGGGGTCCCCTTAACCTGCCTGTGACGTGGCGGATCTGTACGATGAATGGAACCTGCTGCAGCAAAACTGACATTTCTAAAAAAAAAAAAAATGATTTTTGTTTTTTTTACTCTTAAAGTGTGCAGTTCCCCCTCTCAAACAATACCAGACCCTTTAAGTCTGGTAGAAATGTCAGGAGGAAACATTTAAAAAAAAATAAAAAAGCGTAGGGCTCCCCCTTCCATACCAGACCCATGATCCGAGCATAGGCCTGGCAGGGCCGGAAAAGGGGGGGGGTGCGAGCGAGTGCCCCCCACTCCCTTCCAAAACCAGGCCACATGCCCTCGGCACTGAGAAGGTGTCCCCATGCCAATGGGTAAGGGGGCCTCGTCCCCACAATCCTGACCCGGTGATTGTGGGGGTCTGCGGGCAAGGGGGCGTATTTGCATTGGGGTACCCCTTTAATTAAGGGGGCACCCATATGCTGCCCCCCTCCCTTGTGAATGAGTAAGGGGTACTTGTACCGCTACCCATTCACTAAAGAGTTACATAAAATAGTTATTAAAAACTCCAGACTTTTGATAAAATCCTTTAATTGGAAAAAAACCAAAACAAAAGACATGTTTTTGACAAGTCTTTTATTAAAAAAAACTTCCAGAAAATGGAAGTCAGGTGCAAGACTTTAACCAATTAGAGCTTCGGAGGGCTCTTTGCAGTATGGGATGTTGCGTGGTCAAACAGACCGCAAACATCCCACAAAGTTCGGCGGTCGGCGAACGGCCGATGTTCTATTCGAACCGGCTGACCGTCCGTAGTCATGGGGCCCTGTATTCCACAGAAAAGGTGGCAACCTCACCTCCAGATAACTGCAATGTATTGTGTTGGTACAGGAGAAATATTGGAAGTGTATTTTTGGTTGGTTTTGGTGTTTTGGCAGTAATCATTTGTAATGGTATATGTTCATGGTGGCAGACATATTTACTCCTATACAGGCTTTGTTCCAGCTTTGTTGTGCTACACAATGGTTGTGCTTTATTGCCTCTTATCAGTAAAGGATGGACACCGGCACTCCAAAGTAAGTTCAGTACGTGTTTATTAACGTACTAGTTGCAAGTAGAACACTCGATACAAGGTTTTGGGGTCTCCCAAGATCCCCTTCATCAGGCAAACAGGTTATTTGTTTGCCTGATAAAGGGGATCCTGTGAGACCCCAAAACCTTGTATAGAGTGTTCTACTTGCAACTAGTACGTTAATAAACACGTACTGAACTTGCTTTGGAGTGTTAGTGTCCATCGTTTACTGATATTTTGTCGGAAGCTACCCGCTTACACCTGCTGCACCCAACCTCCATTTTTGGAGCAGCGGCTCTGAGTGGTTACTGCCTCTTATGTCACACTTTAACAGAGACATGGCTGCCTCAATGTACATATATAATGACAAATTAGACAAAGGCACAAGTTTATTTTTAAATATCAACACATTTTGTTATAATTATTAACATACATTGTACTAAACTGAAGTGACTATACAGATCTTTTAATGTGAATGTATTTTATATTTATTTTTTTATTCACACAATAACAGGTCCAAAGACCTTCCGTTACCCTCATAGTTACATAGTTACATAGTATTTGAGGATGGGGGGCCTTAACCGCTGAGTTCCAGACCTCAACCGTGCTAACTGTGAAGAACCCCCTGCGCCCTGTGTGTTGAAATTTTTTTTCCACCAATTTTTGGTGGTGCCCTCTGGTCTTTGTTACGGAGCTAACCGTAAACAGTTTGTTAACAATGTTGCTGTCACAATTGAACAGTTTATACAAGAAAATCATGTCCACCTTTAATCTCCTAACCTCCAAAGAGAACATTTGAAACCTAATACACCTTACAAAACCACCTTAAAGTATTGCTACACCTAAAAATAAAAATGTAATATTTTGCAGTTCAAAAGTCCTTAGATGTGGTGGCCGCATTCATTTTCTTTTTTCAAGGTTAAAACATTGACAGCAAGTACTGAAAATATCTGTAGATCCTGCTAGAAATCTTGTACCCTTGAAACTTTCTGTGCACTTAACTAAAACCGCAAACAACATATTAGATTTCCCTTATGTGTTCTAAGGATTACAGAACACCTTCCCCTATGTAATAAAGATGGGGGGGGGCATTTGTAGTTCTAATCAAGTGCAAAGACGACAGGGGGTTCAATGTCACAATGCGGTAAATAGAAAGGATAGTAAATGGCGATGAGGTTTGTGAGTAAGGCGTGCAATTCTGCAGAGGTATACAATATGAGAAAATTGGGTGTGCAATGATTTTTTTGTATGTGGGGGGATTTTTTTAGACTTTGTGGCCAAGGTCTGCATATACCTCTACATTAGAAGGTTTGTTGTCACATGTGTGGTCAAGCCTTCTTTATCAAGCTATAGTCATTAAGGGCCTATTCACACCATGCATTGCATTAACCCACTTGTATTGTGCATTTAGGTGTGCTGTGTTAGGTCAGACCATTCAGCCTGATTTACAATTTGTTTTCTGCAGAGCAGCACAGTTAACAATTGGTGCATTGTGGATTGTTATAGTGTAGGTGCATTCTATTGTAATGCATACATACTGAGTATTTTGGGGTGCCATTCATTGTAAATGTCACTGCAAAGCACATTTACCTATGTGTTAATGCACATTGTTTAGGGGCATCTCCATTTGGCTCATATTCTCGGTGTTCTTTAATCTATATTATTAATTTGTGCGAAACGTCTTAATTCGTTCACTGCACTCAACTGAATCTATATTTATGTGACAGGTGACAGCCGACCACAGAATTTCCATCTCCTGGTATTTGCATACACAGTGTGTGGGGTGTAACATCTCCCCTGTCACTCTCTCTATATATCTCATTGTACAGGAGACATCTTCTACTTTGTATCTGACACTCCACAAACATCAAGATGCTTTCTCACAGTTATCTGCTGGCCGTCATCTTCATTTCTATTCAGGGTGAGAGATGAGGCTCCTTCCATCATCCTCTGCACATACATCTATACATTGTACAATAAATACACACATCAGCATTGCTAGGAAGATATACAGACATTTATCAATATTCAGTATGTCTCTTTCCATCCTCAGGATCCTGTGGACAGATTGTGATGACTCAGACTCCGGATTCTATCTCTGTGTCCCCGGGACAGACAGACAGTCACCATCACATGTACATCTAGTTCTGGCATCACCGGCAGTGCTACCTGGTTAGCCTGGTACCAACAGAAGCCCCACCAACCTCCAAGGCTTCTCATCTATAAGGCATTTACTCTTGAATCTGGGATCCCGGGCAGGTTCAGTGGTTCAGGATCTGGGACTCAATACAAGTTAACAATTACTGGAGTGACTGAAGATGATGAAGGAACTTATTACTGTCAGCAGTATCACTCCACCCCTCTCACACAGTGATTCAGAGCCGTACAAAAACCTCCTTCCTCTTTTCTAAAATAATAATATGATATATATTTATGTGATGAAATCTATAACACTAATGATAGTAAATTTGTATGATAAAAGGGTTGTGATTGATCATGAGAATTGTCATATAAAGTATAGAAAAGTGTTTCTATATCCCACAGCAGACAATTAGATAATTGATACATTATTTGGGGCTACAACCTGTTACTGTAGGAAATGTACTTACTGCACTTTATTACAAAGGTCCAGAGTGCATAAATGGAAATTACACTGCTGGGTGCTTGGTGGGCTCTTGTCATGATGCACAATTTTGTACAGTTGCACATTATATCTTTTGCAGACAAGTTTGAGAAAATCCTTCTGTATGTTTTTTATGTATTCCAATTCTCAAAGCAAACCTAAAAATAATGGGGAAAAAAACATATTTCTTACTTTTTTTAGATGTCTCCATGTTGGAGGCTTTTGCAAGTTTCTTAATTTCCAAGTGACAGGACACACTTTCTGTTCCCATAAAACTACCAGCTTCCTCTCATTAACATACAATGCTTCTAGATCTTTAACCCTTTGTTAGAACAGACAGTGTTCAAATCTATTTTACAACTGATAATTAGATCTTCCAGCACAGTGCAGAAAGTGTTCATTGTATTAATGTTAACCTGCACAGACCCACTTGCATTCCAGGGCAAAACTCAGTACAATGAACAACATTTCTTTCAGAGTAGAACATGTGTGGTGCAATTAAAAAAAATAAGCTGTGCTATATAAATGTGAATTGTGTACAAAATATTAGACATGAAAAGGCTCAAAAATTAGTTTGTTTTTGGATTAATTATAATTTTGAGGGGGATTTCGGATCTGAAATTCAAGCCGGTTCTTTTTTTTGGAATTTGGATCGATTCAAATTTTTTGTATTGGTTCTGATTAATACGAGTTTTTTTGTTTTCTCAGTTCAGATCAATCCTAATTTTTAAGTTTTGGTTGGATCAATTTAGATGGGGTTCTTCAATTCAAAATTAACATACATTTTTGGGTTTTTTTTGTCTTCTGATAATCTTACACCGTGGTGGTCTGCACTAGTCATCTTAGCCTGTGCTGGTCAATAGAAATGTAACACACAAGAAAAGTGTCATTTTGTTTCAATTTGCATTTTGTTTTCCTTTTCTGGGGTGTTAAACGTTCAGAACCATTGGAGATCAACATAACGTTACCAAAAATAACATACGGTAACCAAAAATAACATAACATAAGCCGGGAACCTCAGATAGGGGGCAAAAATTGTCCTGGGTCAATGCACAGTCAACTGTGGCATCCAGGGAGGATGGCGGGAGAGAGTTGCTGAGGAAGGTAGTTAGGGCAGGATTTCTCAGCAGCTTGGAAAAGATTCAAAGAATCAAAAAATATATAAACAAGAAACAAACAAACAAGGAGCCCCAAAGTTTCTGATGGCAGCCCTGATTGTCACTGCAAAGCACATTTACCTATGTGTTGAGGTATATTGTTTAGGAGCATCTCCTTACTGCTCATATTCTTGGTATTCTTTAATTTGTAAAAATATTTTGTGCCAAACTCCTTGAATCATTCACTGCTCTCAACTGAATCTATATTTTTATATATATACAGTTGGGCAAAAAAGTATTTAGTCAGCCACCTAAAGATAAAGAAAAAGTTAATAAATAGGAGGCATATCTTGCTTGTACATTTACGTAAAGCTAATAAACTTTTGAGCCAAAGTAGGGGATCACATTATCTCCTTACATACTCTTCTTTAACATTCATGATCTATTATTCAATTTAAAATTCGTCCTGTGTTAGCCTACCATAAACACATTCATAGAGTCTCAACATTGTCTAATGTTTGCTTAAACATAACCAATGATTTCCATTTAAATTCATTTTTGTCCTGTCGCTCATATTTAATAGCCGTTAACTCTTCCATTAATTTATAATACTCTATTTTTTGAAACCATTCTTTTATAGTTGGCACCGTTATTTTATTCCAATGCACTGGAATTAAGGCCTTAGCTGCATTAAGGCATATAAGAACTAATGTTCTTTTATAATTCGACATGGGTACATCTGCTACGTGGAGAAGGCACGCCACTGGGTTATTAGATATAGTTATATTTGTAATTTGTTTAATATAATTAACCTCTTGGGTCCAAAACAGTTTAAGTTTGGGACAGTACCACCAAATATGCAAGTAAGTACCCGCTGTCCCACATCCCCGCCAACATTCTATCGGTTTAGATGGGTGCATCTTATGTATCCGATCTGGTGTATAATACCACCTAGCTAAGAAACGGAATGTTGTATCTGTCACTAGCGTACTAATTGACAAAACAGCGTGAGCCCTAAGGATTTGTTGTTTACGTAAGTCAATCCATTTAATTTGAAGTTCCTGTTCCCACCTCATGAGGTAGTTTGGAAATAATTGGGAACTAAGATTAAGAACAATTGAATACATTCGTGATATACCATTATTCGGATAATCTGATAAAGAGAACAATCTCTCCATTGGCAAGAGCTCTCTATCAGAGCGTATTGGTATCGGAAGTTTAGACACGAAATTATGTAATTGTCTATATCTCCATGTATCAAAGGGGAACACCCCCCATTGGTCATGATGATGCTGCAGGACCGATACCGATTGCTTTCACTTTGGATAGGGTAGGGAATGGGTTAAAACCCATCTGTGCCCCTTTACAGAGACCTCCCTTTTAATTCCTGTCCTATAGGCACAGCAGGAATTGGAAGGATTCTCTTAGACGGTAGGTATGAGCTCGGGTTGGGACCAAACTCTGTATGTGTCAGGGCTGAGATGATGGGCCGGGTGTGGAACCCCTTGGCAGGGACAAAATATGTCCAAAAGCGCAGCACAAAAGGGTAATCTAAATCGAGTAGTTAAGTCCAGTTCCGGGTCGTGGCGGGCAGCAAGAATCTTAGTCGAAGGGTCAAGCGAAAGGGTCGGTAGCCGGGAAGTCAGATCAAATAACAGGTACACAGGAGGGAGCTGGGTGTTCACCATAAGGTAGAATAACTCCGCAATGTGTCAAGGATCTGACGAGCTTTATATACACAGGGAACCCAGGACTGCCCCCTGGCTGCCAGGGCAACCAGGAAGCTTCCCCAGTCAGGAGCCAATCCCAAGGCCGAGGGCAGTTGGTGAGGCTGAAGTCCTCCCCCAGCCTGAGTAGCACCTGGGATGTGGGATGGTGCCGGCGCACTATGCGCACGCTTCCGGGCATGTGCGCACGGCTTGCGTACCGCACACCCGGCGCGCGACCCGCGCATGCGCACCGGCCACACCAGCATCAGATGCCCTGCCAGGAGGAGGAGGAGGAGCTACCCGTGCCCGATGCCCACGCCTGCGAACCTGACAAGGAACGGCCCTCCTGGGTCCCTGACACATACACTCGACAAGCTTTGTCCTGATAGTGAATTTTCTAGTCATACCCATGGTTTGGTTTTAGTGTGATAGTGCCAATCTAACATTCTATTAAGTGCCACTGCTTGATAATATATAGTGAAATCTGGTAGTGCTAATCTGCCCTTATTTTTAGGCAGCGTTAGAGTTCTATGTGAAATTCTGGCTGTGGATCGCTTCCAAATGAACCGGCCCACAACCGATTTTAAAGTGCTTAAATACAAAGTAGGTAAGTGTATTGGTACCGTTTGAAATAAATATAACATTCTCAGTAGTATATTCATTTTTATGGCGTTTACCCTGCCAGTGAGTGATATATAAGAACGGTGATTTAACCATTTCATTGTGTCGTGTCTTATAGTGCTGATACATAATTAATAGTGTAGAGATTTGATATATTAGGGGTTAAATAAATTCCTAAATATTTCATTTTATGTGATTGCCAGCTAAAAGGGAAGGATTTCTGCATAGTCGTTACAATATGAGATGGAGTCGAGATATTCAAAATTTCTGACTTGGACAAATTAATCTAAAAATTAGATATTTTACAAAAAATGTCCAATTCCTGAAGTAATGGAGGTAATGATAACTGTGGTTTTTGTATAAAGAACAAAATATCGTCAGCATAAGCTGCCATCTTATGTTCATTACCCTTAACCGTTATTCCCGTGATGTAAAAATTTTGCCTGATATTAATGAGAAGCGGCACCAATGAGAGGGCAAATAATAACGGGGAAAGAGGACATCCTTGTCGTGTACCATTACCTAATCTAAATTCATCAGATAGAGTCCCATTTATCCTAATACATGCGTAGGGTCTGCATATAGTGCCATATTACCAGTCAAAAGCCGTGGACCAAATCCTATATGTTGTAGTACAGCCCTCAGATAGTCCCAGTCAACCCGGTCGAACGCCTTTTCAGCATCACTAGATAATAGAATAGTATGTTGCATCGAGGAAGAGGCATAATGAATAAGAGAGATAGCTTGTTGCGTGCTGTCTCTAGCCTCGCGTCCTGGAATAAAACCAGTTTGATCCGGCAGGATCAACTGGGGCATCAGTCGGCTAATTCTCTTAGCTAGAATCTTTGCATACAACTTTATGTCTGTATTAAGAAGCGATATAGGTCGATATAGGTCAATATATTTGCCCGGTTTAAGGAATACAGAGATATGAGCATACAATGAAGTCGATAATGGGGGGAAACCTTAAAATAAGGAATTAAAATAATTACTAAGCTGGGGTATTAGCAAGGTTTGAAATGTTTTGTAATATTTAATAGTGAACCCATCAGGTCCCGGGTCAATGCACGGTCAACTGTGGCATCCAGGGAGGATAGCGGGAGAGAGTTGCTGAGGAAGGTAGTTAGGGCAGGATTTTTCAGCAGCTTGGAAAGATTCAAATAATCCAAAAATATATAAACAAGAAACAAACAACACATTTTTTTCTTGTTTTTTTATGGTTTTTCATTTTTTATTTATACATTATAGAGTTTGCCAGGGAGTGAGGTGTGTAGGGCAGGATTTTTATCGGCAGCTTGGAAAAACTTCAATGAATCCAAAAATGAACAAACAACAAACAAATAACAAACTTTTTCCTTTTTTAAAATATTTTTTACATTTTGGGGGGGATTTTTTTTTTTTTTATGAATTATTTGCCCAGGGAGGGAGGAAGGCAGGGCAGGATTTCCCGTTTGCTTGGAAAAGCTTCAATAAAGAAAAAATATACAAACAACAAACTTGTTTCTTTTTTGTGATTTTTCAATTTTTTTGAGTTTTTTAATTAATGTTATTGTTTGCCCAGGGAGGGATTGGTGATGTCATTTTGTGAAATGTATTTTTCATTCTACATCCAAATTAAGATTGGGGTATCCCAGCTTTGGCAAATTGATTTTTAGAAATGCCATCTGCTTCTTGAGCTGAAGGACCAGTTGTGAGCACTCCCGAGGAGACAAATCATTTCCTGTAATGGAAAAGACCCGCTCAGCCTGTACTGTGGTTGGGGGCAGTATAGGAGCTCCTGGGGAACTTCAGACAGAGCAGGCCACACACCTCTCTTGTCCTGCCAGAATACTAAGGGATCAATGGCAGGGTTCAATGGTGGTTTGGAAAGGTAAGCCCCAACCATGTCTGGCTCTGAGTTGCATTTTATGGGGACCACTCTAATATGTCCCACCAAGTTGTCCAGTGCCTCACCCCAAAAAGCAGCTGCTCCGGATGACTAGTTGCTAGCACAAGAGGATCTGGAACTCAATACAAGTTAACAATTACGTCACAACACGTAAAAACCCAACAATATGTCAAAACTGTGCATGACAAATAAAAAGGATGGCCCTATGGTCAATTACTATAAATTAATTTGTCTGATATATAGATATAGCTATATCTATATATATATATCTATATAGAGATCTATATAGATCTATATAGATCTATATATATGCAATTAGTAAATAAAAGGTATCACTTATATTTAAACTTTCCCAGATCTTTCTAATAATGACCCCGTATAACACAATACTGCAATATGTTAGAAGATGCCGCCATCTACTGGTGGACTTTGGTATTGAGTGCTTCACCCAGTCATTTCTCTGTATCTGTGTTTAATGTTGTATTTCAAAACTCTTCTTTCACCGTAACTACTTGAGCACCAGCCTGTATATAACCCTTCATTACCAGGACATTTTTTTCGTTTTCAGGGAGGTGATAGTTTGACTAAGAAATATTCTGTCATACAAAATTGTACCTGTGGTCATTTTTAGAATGACCTTTATAGACATCTTTCCAGAAATGGACATCCACCTCTCTGAAGTTTTTCTTTACAATATATCTGTAGGGAGGTGGTAAGTTCAGCTTCACATCTATACATTGGTATTGTAATGGATCCCGGGGACGGCGCCGCTCCGAGTCACGGACTCGAGCGAAAGCTCCGCCCCCGGGCCGATGACGTCAGGTGCGTCCCACCCCTTCCCCGTCGTAAGCCGCGACTGTGCTACTGACTGGCGTTCCAGCAACTCCATGCGGACGCCAGTCAAGTGCGGGTCTCCCTACAGCCAGCGCCAGCTACTCCCAAGGACTGCAAGTATACCCCTCTGGGTAGATACCCATTGGGGCTTTAGCTGAATACTTAAATTACCTTTCTGGAATTGTGGATGCAACAACACTGAGCATATATGGGCATATACTAAGCAAGCACTATAAACAGTATTCCTATATGCATGACTATTGTGACAAACTGGAACTCTTTGCACCTGCTGAATTACTGTAGTAATAGCTGTCTCATTGATGTACCAAGTTGTGTGAAGTGAACATAATTATCGGTATATGGAAAGTAACTGTGTGAACTAAAACAAGTTAACCAACCAATGATATTGTTGAGACTGAATATCCCTATTACTGCCTGACACACCTGTTGTTCCCCATAGGTATAGCAAGCTTAGAGAGGGTGGAAGATTGACCAATGATGCACTGAGGTTACTTGGCAATATTTAACCCTTGCCATCACGTACTCCTGGGCCAGAGTACGTGAGTGGTTTACGTGTCTCCGCAGCTGCGTTCCATCTTCCAATCATTTAGATTATTATAGGTATGTGTTGGCAGCACATCATGCACGTGTTAGCATATTGCAGTGATGCTACATTGCACTAAAGGAATACACCTTCAACTAGAGTGACTACCTGGCCAGTATTTTACTGACTTGGCTGGTAGAAAATGGTACTTGTTGCCAAGATTATTAATAATAAATGAGTCATGATGCCCGGTATTCCACAGAAAAGGTGGCAACCTTACCTCCAGATAACTTGTGTATTGTGTTGGCTCAGGAAGAATATTCCAAGTGTATTTTTGGTTAGTTGTAGTACAGTGTCAGTAATCATTTGTAATGGTATATGTTCATGGTGGCAGACAGGCTTTGTTCCAGCTTTGTTGTGCTACACCATGGTTGTGCTTTACTGCCTCTTATGTCACACTTTAACAGAAACATGGCTGCCTCAATGTACATACTGTATATAATGACAAATTAGACAAAGGCACAAGTTTATTTTTAAATATTAACACATTTTGTTTTGATTACTTACATACATTGTACTAAACTAAAGTGACTATACAGTTCTTTTATTGTCAATATATTTTTCATAGTTACATAGTATTTGAGGTTGAAAAAAGACACAGGTCCTTCCAGTTCAACCTTTATGTGTAAGTGTGTGTGTGTGTGTGTGTGTGTGTGTGTGTGTGTGTGTGTGGTTGTGCATGCATGTATATAAGAGTCCCTGTGTGGTCTAGGATTTAAGGGTACCTGTACCCCTGTATTTTACGGTATCTAATTGATTTTTGAATGAATCAATATTCTTTGCAGATACCACATTTTTTTTTAAACATATATTTATGTTTTTATTCACACAATAACAGGTCAAAAAAACTTCCATTATCCTCACAGGCCATTTGAAACGTAATACACCTTACAAAACCACCTTAAAATTTTGCTAAACCAAAAAATAAAAAAATATATATTTTGCAGTTCACCAGTCCTTAGATGTGGTGGACGCATTCAGTTTCTTTTTTTTCGAGGTTAAAACATTAAGTACTGGGGGCGCATGCGCGCGGCTGCCGATGACAGGCGGTAAGTGAGACAGCTCCGTGACTCCTCCGGACAATTACCCCATAAGCACGGAGCCAACTGCTCCCCATTAGCCGAAACTCACTTACCTTGCCCTCGGAACGACACCCAGCGCCAGCCATGTCGCAATCCAGATCTAAGAGCGGCCAAAAGATCAAAACTACGGGAAAACCTATAGCGGAGGCCTTAGCCCGCGCCTCAGCCAAGATGGCGACGGCTCCCGCCACACGCACGACCCCCTCACAGACTGCTTCAGCCTCGAGCAGCGACATGGAAGATGGAACACAGACACATCCTCGCCAACAGAAGCGCTCCCATTCAGCACTGTTACATCAGTTTGAAGCCATGCTACAGAAAGCTTTACATATAACATCTAAGCAGATTACTGACCGCCTCTTAAAGGAGATCCGCGAAATAGGCCACCGTACGGCGGCTCTGGAGGATAGATGTGATGACTTCACAAGTGATCTGGCGGTTCAGGCGAAGGAATTGGAGACTCTCAAAGATGACAATAAGACCCTTTTGTCTAAGCTAGAAGATATGGAAAACAGATCTCTCCGCTCAAACCTGCGTATTCGCGGCCTACCAGAATATGTCACAGATCTGTTTTCCACCGTCTCCCCTACCTCCTGTCCTCCTCTCTCTCATTTCTTCCTTCTTCCACTTTCCTCCTGCCCTCTCTGTCTCGCCATCTCCCAGGCTGCATGATAGGACCTGGTTATGGCTCAAATATGGTCCCGTATCCACCCCTCATTAGACTCCTGGGGCATCTTCCCCCACCTCTATTGACATGACCATCAAAATTTTAAGCCTTAATGTCCAGGGCCTTAACTCCCCTAACAAGAGAACGCGAGCATTCCGATTCTTTCGCTCCTCTCATGCGGACATTGTCTGCCTGCAGGAGACCGATTTCTCCAGGTCCTCATGCCCTAAATATTTCCACGCCCAATACCCTACCATATACATGGCCAACGACAATTGTAAGAGAAAGGGAGTATTGATCGGCTTTCGCCGCTCAGCCAACTTCATATGCCATTCCATAATCCGAGATCTCCTTGGCAGATACTTAATACTCACGGGTCTTTTACATAATTCTGAAGTCACTCTAGTCTCATACTATGCCCCCAACACTGACCAACTCCCCTTTTTCACAGGTCTAATGGGAAAAATTCAGGCTAGCAGCACGGGCACGGTCATCCTATGTGGCGATTCAAATTTAGTCCTCCTACCCCATAAAGACAGATCTAAAGATACTCCAACATACTTGACATCAGCCAAAGCATTCCGTGACATCCTCTCTACTCATGCACTCATTGATTGCTGGAGAGAGGTGAATCCTCATAAGGTAGACTTCACACATTACTCTCATCCACATGACGTCTTCTCCAGAATAGACCATATTCTCGTCTCCCACTCTCTAATCCCCTCTATCATGCAATCTAAAATTCTTCCCATACCGTGGTCTGACCACTCTGCAGTCACCTTACTTCTCTCAGGTATTTCCCCCCACAATAAGCCATTCACATGGACCTTGAATGATTCCCTATTATCTGACCCTACCACTAAGAACGCCATTGAGTCATGCTTATCCGACTACATGGAACTCAATCAGACGCCAGACATATCCCCAACTTTATTATGGGAAGCCCACAAACCAGTGCTTAGAAGAAAAATCATTCAACTAGCATCCCAACTAAAGAAGGAAAGGCTTAAACGCCTGACGTCTTTAGAACAGGAATACTATTCCTGTGCCCAAGCTTTTACCTGCTCCCCTACACCGTCTAATAGAGCTAAACTTGATGCGGCTCGTCAAGCTCTTAATCTATTATTGACTGACCATGCAGCCAAGCAATTACAACGCACGGCCCACAAATTTTACCTTAAGGGAAACAAAGCAGACACCTTACTGGCAAACAGACTACGATCTCTTGACCCTTCCTTCAAACCCTTTAGATTACGCGCCACTTCGGGAGCCCCCATTAGTAATCCTCTCATCATTCTGGACCTCTTCCATAAGCACCTCTCATCCCTCTATTCGGAGCCCAACCCATCCTCAACAGTTGATATAGACGGATTCCTGAATGGAGTTGACCTCCCTTCCCTCATGCCTGCACAAGTGGAGGCATTGGACGATCCTATCACCGAGCAGGAGGTTCTCCTAGCTATCAAATCGCTCTCCAAAGGGAAAAGACCAGGCCCGGATGGCTTTACTGTAGCCTACTACGACTCCTTTAAAAACAAAATTGCACCCCTTCTAACCGCATCTTTCAATTGCATTCGTTCAGGGGGTAAATTGAACCGAGACTCTCTTTCTGCGTCCATCTGCATGCTACCCAAACCGAATACGGATCAGTCTGAATGTTCCAATTTTAGACCTATATCATTACTAAATGTGGACGTAAAATTACTTGCTAAGGTCCTGGCAAACAGACTGAACCGGGTGATTGGGCAGCTAGTGACACAAGACCAGGTCGGTTTTATACCCAGTAGACAAGCCGGTGACAATGTCCGCCGAATCACATTACTTACACATATTGCCCGGGCACAACACACCCCTGCCATGCTTTTAACCCTAGATATTAGGAAAGCATTCGATACAGTATCTTGGCCCTACTTTTTCGCCACGTTACGACGATGGGGTTTTGGCCAACACTTCCTCAGGTGGGTAACCTCGCTATACCATAAACCCACGGCGCATGTAAAATACTCGGGATATCGCTCGCCGACGTTTAATATTCTCAGGGGCACCAGACAAGGTACCCCCTTAACACCAGGCGTCCCAGGAAGAGGTCTGTGACATCTGATATTCAACCACTTACTTGTAATACTTACTGGGAATAACCATCTGCACGCCCGAAAGCGTAACCTTAGCCAGCTTGTCAACCCCCGGCGGTGGATATCACCGAATTACAGGTTACGATTCATAAATGCAACGATAACACTGTATGTACATTGGAGTACTGTGAATATGCCTTGATTTACCTTGACACTTTCTTGTATTTTAACTTCAATAAAAATTTATATGGAAAAAAAAAAAACCCATTAAGTACTGAAAATACCTGTTGATCTCACTAGAAATCTTGTGTCCTTGAAACTTCCTATGCACTTAAAGGAGAACTATGGGGTTAAGGCTTTTCCCCATAGTTCTCCTTAGGGTAACGGGAGGACACAAACTAGCGTACTCCCGTCACCCTAGGCTCAGTATACCACGAGCTACTGCTCTCGGTATACTGAGACGCCGCAGCTGAAGCGGATCCCGACAATTATGTCTGGATCCGCCCAGCTGCGTGAGTGACAGCTGGCTCTGCCTATCTAGAGGCAGAGCCAGCTGTACCCGCCCCTCC
>NW_017308476.1:74204-76248 GCF_000935625.1 Nanorana parkeri | reverse complement strand
GGGGGGGGGGCATTTGTAGTCCTAATCAAGTGCAAAGACGACAGGGGGCTCAATGTCACAATGGGGTAAATAGAAAGGCTAGTAAATGGCTGTGAGGTTTGTGAGTAAGGCGTGCAGTTCTAAAAAGGGATACAATATGAGATAATTGGGTGTGTAATGATTTTTTGTATGTGGGGGAATTTTTATAGACTTTGTGGCCAAGGTCTGCATATACCTCCACATTAGAAGGTTTGCTGTCACATGTGTGGTTAAGCCTTCTTTACCAAGTTACGGTCATGCATTGAGACACTGGTATTGTGCATTTAGACGTGCTGTGTTAAGTCAGACCATTCATCCTCATTTACAATTTGTTTTCTGCAGAGCAGCACAGTTAACAATTGGTGCATCGTGGTTTGTTATAGTGTAGGTGCATTCTACTGTAATGCATACATATATTTTTTGGGGTGCAATTCATTGTAAATGTCACTGCAAAGCACATTTACCTATGTGTTAATGCACATTGTTTAGGAAAACTTCGATATAGCTCATATTCTTAGTTTGCTTTAATCTATATTAATAATCTGTACCAAACTCTTGGAATGGTTCTCTGCACACAACTGAACCTCTATTTATATTACAGGTGACAGCCAACCACAGAATTTCCATCTCCCCGGTATTTGCATACACAGTGTGTTGGGTGTAACATCTCCCCTGTCACTCTCTCTATATATCTCATTGTACAGGAGACGTCTTCTACTTTGTATCTGACACTCCACAAACATCAAGATGCTTTCTCACAGTTATCTGCTGGCCGTCATCTTCATTTCTATTCAGGGTGAGAGATGAGGCTCCTTCCATCATCCTCTGCACATACATCTATACATTGTACAATAAATACACACATCAGGATTGATAGGAAGATATACAGACATTTATCAATAATCAATATGTCTCTTCCCATCCTAGGATCCTGTGGACAGTATGTGATGACTCAGACTCCGGATTATATCCCTGTGTCCCCGGGACAGGCAGCCACCATCACATGTACATCTAGCAGCACCTTAACTAGTGGTGGTAAAAGCTACCTAGCCTGGTACCAACAGAAGCCCCACCAACCTCCAAAGCTTCTTATCTATTATGCCAGCACTCTGCATTCTGGGATCTCAGACAGGTTCAGTGGTTCAGGATCTGGAACTGAATACAAGTTAACTATTAAAGCAGTGACGGAAGATGATGAAGGAAGTTATTACTGTCAGCAGACAGGGTGGTTTCCTCTCACACAGTGATACAGAGCCGTACATAAACCTCCTTCCTCTTTTCTAAGGTTATATGAGGATAAGATAGCTATGATAAAAACCTGAGAAGTTAGACGTTTGATTATTATAATAAGAAAAATGAGAACTAAGAAAAGCTTATTGTTGCCCCTAAAAACCATTAGCATATATATTTGATTATTTTATAACGTAGAGGTCCTGCTATAGACTACACACTCTCCCATGGGGTGCAGACATGTCCATCGGTCAGCAGGATTTTGCTTTCAGTGCTCAGAGGGCATTGTTTATCATGATTAATGAGGATCTGCATCACTGGAGGATGTGACAGATAAACGATGTGCAGCATGGGACTTTTGTTTTTATTAATACAGGACATGTCAAATGTCTGAATGTTGACATTTACACTTTTGTTTTTCTTTATGCATGAGTACTATCTACCCCTTTCTCATTCACATAGAGGGGTGGCATCTGGGGGCCTCTTTTATATTTAAGGGGGGCTTTCAGATTCTGATTAGCCCCGCAGGTGCAGACCCCCACAAACACCAGGCAGGTTTGTGGGAAAGAGGCAATTGTCCTCATCAACATAGGCACCTCACCATGTTGATGGCATTTGGCCTGGTATTGTATCACAGACTGATAAGGAACTTGTGATGGATTTGGGCTGGCCCCCACATGTTTTTTTTTTTTTTTACATAGGGTTCCCCATTAAAATCCATAGCAGACCTGAAGGGCCTGGTATGACCTTTGGGGGATCCCATGTATTTTTGTTTGTGTGGGCAAATCCTTCAAAT
>NW_017308476.1:50122-74177 GCF_000935625.1 Nanorana parkeri | reverse complement strand
GAGATATTGTAATGTTGCTGTTTAAGCATTATTAACATCTCTGCTCCCTGGCATACATTTTTTTTATTTTATTCTTGCTTTGGTAAATGTTCTCCAGAGTACTGCTCAGCCCCCACCATGCACTTTTTTAATCCCTTGACTAGTAGCATAGAAAATGGAGAGAATTAATATTTAACATTTGGCCTCCTATTGATTTCAATGGGGTTTGCATTAAAGTTTGGAAATTATTATGTTTTCAGCATGTTCCTTGAACGCACCTGCAAATCAAATCTGAACAATTTTACCCATCACTACACATCACCAGAATTTTAGCATTTACAAACTGTAAAAGTCAATGCTAATAAATAGTATTATTTAATTTCCATGTGGACTCCAGTGTAATGAATTGCCTGCCTCTGTCATGTATCTCCTGGACACTAGATGAGAGCCCTCTGCAATAGTTCAAAGCTTTGATCCCACTCTGCTCAGTGTTTTGGATGTTTCCAGCCACCATAGGGTGTCCCTACTCCTCCAGTGACATTATCTGTAATGTAAACTAAATTATGGAGAGTGGGACCCTTTTGTAATGGAAATGTGAGGTTTGTAAACCAGGGAATGCATATGCAGAAATCTCGCCACTGAAGTCCCCTCAATATACGTATAAGACACTGGTGGGTGGTTCAACTCCAGCATCTACCAAATACTGAAATATCAGTTTTAGGTGAAGTGATCCATTATCATTACCGGTAGTATATTATATTTTTCCGAACGGAAGAAGGACTATCTCACACCATGCTGTGGATGAGCTCACTTGTCTCCTGTCACTGTGCCTTCAATAACATGAAATCACCTGCACTCCATACAGCATACAGACCTTAACGGAGGGTGCTCGAAGTGACAACATGGATGGTGCCGTGTCAGATACAGTCCATAATAACAGCAACCCGTCTTCACTGACACGGTAGCTATTTGGTGTCAGACTTCACATTCAAGCTGTTCCTTTCTCTTATCACCATCTAGGAGTTATGAGGTCAGTGAAACTAACATTATCTATGCATTGGGGTTTCATTCTGCACTTTATTGTGTTTGTTTATATGTTATTTTTACTTTCAAATTATGGTGGGATTTGACGTCAATGTGACATTATGGGGAGGTTCTAGGGTGTATTCTGCGTGGTCTCACTATTTAAAAGCTGAATTTGCATACTTGTTGTTGTCACTATGTAGCCTAGAAGAAGGGACCCTGCATGGCCCCAAAACGTTGGCTGTATGACGCATGTGACAATTTAGTAAAAAGTGCTTTACTTCTTGCACATATCATCGAGTGCTGGTGACTTCTATTATGGACTGTCAGTGTACCTGACAAGCACTACTACAAGATCCCCCATAGCTGTGCCAATCCAATGTTGCTTCTAAAACACTGATTGTGAAGTTTCAAGGTCTAAATAACATCATTTGATCAATAAAAGACATAAAGAAAAAGAGGTCTTGACATATTCCATGATGATTAGATTGAGCTACCTGCATGGATATAAATACCAGGGTACGTTCCTGAAACTCCATAGAACGTGTCTTCAACATTACAGTACAAGTCCAGTTAAATGTGACTAATTACTACTAGCTAAACCATGACCTGGAAAATGAGATTTTTCCCAGACATAATATATCCAAAATTCAGAACAAAAACTTTTTTTTTTGCTTTACATACACTTTGATGCACAACATGGTTCAGATATGACTCTTTATTTGACTCCTTAAATTTTTTTAGAATTACTGGGGGATTATTAACAGCAGCATCCTGATATCATTCTATGGATAATGCTCCAGTGTTGCACAGGGTGAAGCTCTGAATAGCTCCCAGTTAGCAGCTTGAGTCACTCATAGACCTAGAGGGGCATTGTGGCAGAACAAGGTGGAAATGTGCTCTGCTCACATTAACCTGGGAGGCACTGAGCTCAAAAAAATGTTTCTCATCTGTAGTCGGGAAAAGACAACTACAGATTTTGCATGATTTCATTTTTTGCATACAAAGTGTGTGGGGTGTAACATCTCCCCTGTCACTCTCTCTATATATATATCTCATTGTACAGGAGACGTCTTCTACTTTGTATCTGACACTCCACAAACATCAAGATGCTTTCTCACAGTTATCTGCTGGCCGTCCTCTTCATTTCTATTCAGGGTGAGAGATGAGGATCCTTCCATCATCTTCTGCACATACATCTATACATTGTACAATAAATACACACATCAGGATTGATAGGAAGATATGCAGACATTTATCAATAATCAATATGTCTCTTCACATCCTCAGGATCCTGTGGACAGATTGTGATGACTCAGACTCCGGATTCTATCTCTGTGTCCCCGGGACAGACAGTCACTATCACATGTACATACATGTACTGAAAGGTAGTTTGCAGTGCCAGGCTGCTGTAAACAAAGCTAGCAGGGTCTTGTCCTGTATTAAAAAGGGGATGTATTGCAGGGACAAGTCTATAATTTTGCCACTTTATAGATCATTGGTTCGACCTCATCTGGAGTACGCGGTCCAGTTCTGGTCACCAGTACTAAGAAAAGATGTCCTTGAGTTGGAAAAAGTCCAGCGAAGGGCAACCAAACTAATTAGGGGTATGGAGGACCAGAGCTACGAGACGAGGCTACTAAATTTAAACATGTTCACATTAGAGGTGAGGAGATTAAGGGGGGATATGATTTCCATGTACAAAATGTTTAATGGTGGTAGCAACATTAGCGATAAACTGTTTAAAATTAACTCCGTTACAAAAACTAGAGGCCATCACCTAAAATTGATGGAAAAAAAATTCCAGCACAAGGGGCGAAGGGGGTTCTTCACAGTAAGATCAGTTAGGGTCTGGAACTCACTGCCACAGGCGGTGATTTCAGCAAATAATGTGGAATTGTTCAAGAAACTTTTGGACGATTTCTTAAGGGACCGTAATATACAGGGGTACGGGTACTCCTAGAATGAGATCCTAATAGGTTGGACTTGATGGACTAATGTCTTTATTCAACCTCAAATACTATGTAACTATGTAACTATGTAACATCCAGCAGCTCCTTAAGTATTGGTAGCAACAGCTATCTAGCATGGTACCAACAGAAGCCCCACCAACCTCCAAAGGTTCTTATCTATCTGGCCAGCACACTGGAATCTGGGATCCCAGACAGGTTCAGTGGTCCAGGATATGGAACTGAATACAAATTAACTATTACTGGACCATAGGACGCAGGGAGGTTCGGTGCGCCTTATAAAGCCCTCGAAAGACCGTAGCTTCTGCCACAGCTTCTGTGACACAAGCTGTGACATAAGCTGCAGTTAGTGACCGCTGAGACAGGTGGCGCTGTGATTACAGCGCCACGGACTCAGTGATCACACAGAGCAGACGAAGAACATCCGTTCTTCGTCTGCTCTATGGTGATCTCGATCGCCACTGCTCGGTTTTAATACGAGTGATCTCATTAGATCACTCGTATTAAACGAGCAGTGGGCTCCTACTGTACATTTAGCTCTGCTCTGGCAGAGCTAAATGTACAAAGCACTACTCGCCCGGCGCCCGAATCTGCATGTCTCGGGTGTCGGGATTCGCTCCATAAGACGCAGGCACATTTCCCCCTCCTTTGGGGGGGGGGGGGGGGCTTTTTTTTAGTAAAGTTTTACTTTTTAGAAGTCTTTATGTAGGAGGATTTTGCAAGTTTCCTAATTTCCAAGTGACAGGAAACTCTTTCTGTCCCCATATGATTCTAGATCTTTAAACCTTTGCTTGGATGTGCAGTGTTCAAATCTAGTTTATAACTGATAACTGATAACGAGTATGGTAGACCCGGGTCTACCATACCAAACTTGATAGTTGTTGAACCAGCCGCCCCCTCCCCATTATCTGTTAAATAACAGTTTGGATGTATACACTTATACTTTAATGACCACTAATTGAATCATTAGCGCTGTATATGCGGTTGATACATTCTAGACCTACGGGTCTATAGTACGGCAGCTTTCAATCAAACACTTTGTTACACCTTAATAGGAGTCATCACTTGTCACACGAGGTGTAAATGTCACTTCATTTTATTTAATTTAATCACTTTTCATGGATATTCAACACAAATTTATTGGTAATAGTTCAATATGTTTACTATTTGAACTTTTTAGCGCTGCTCATCCAGTTAAACTAGATTATTCATTATGAATCCGCTGATTTCACATGTCAACACTCACTTTTTAATTATTTTTGCAGAGCAGCACAGTGTACAATCTGTGTCTTGTGGTAACGTGTTAATGCACATTGTTCAGGGGGATCTCCATACTGCTCATATTATTGGTATTTTTTAATCTATAATAGTATATTGTGACACACTCTATGAATGGTTCACTGCACTCAACTGAATCTATATTTATATTACAGGTGACAGCCGACCACAGAATTTCCATCTCCCGGTATTTGCATACACGGTGTGTGGTGTAACATCCCCCCTGTCACTCTCTATATATCTCATTGTACAGGAGACGTCTTCTACTTTGTATCTAACACTCCACAAACATCAAGATGCTTTCTCACAGTTATCTGCTGGCCGTCCTCTTCATTTCTATTCAGGGTGAGAGATGAGACATCTTCCATCATCCTCTGCACATACATCTATACATTGTACAATAAATACACACATCAGTATTGATAGGAAGATATACAGACATTTATCAATAATCAATATGTCTCTTCCCATCCTCAGGATCCTGTGGACAGATTGTGATGACTCAGACTCCGGATTCTATCTCTGTGTCCCCGGGACAGACAGTGACCATCACATGTACATCCAGTAGCACCTTAACTAGTGGTAGCAATAGCTACCTAGCCTGGTACCAACAGAAGCCCTACCAACCTCCAAAGCTTCTTATCTATCTGGCCAGCACTCTGCATTCCGGGATCCCAGGCAGGTTCAGTGGTTCGGGATCTGGAACTGAATACAAATTAACAATTACTGGAGTGACTGAAGATGATGAAGGAAGATATTACTGTCAGCAGCATCTCTCCTACCCCCTCACACAGTGATACAGAGCTGTACAAAAACCTCCTTCCTCTTTTCTAAGGTAATGTAAAGATAAGAGATCTATGAAAAAACCTAACAGAGAAGAAAAGTTTGTTAATGATAATGAGAAAAATGAAACTTCAAAACAGTTTTTGTTCATAGACACCATCCAGATATCTTTAGAGCTGCAGCTAACGATTATTTTCAAAATCGATTAGTTAGCCGATATTAGGTTCCATTAATCGGTTAATCGGATAAACAATAAAATAAAGTTTAAAAAAAGAATTGAACAGGGCCAACTGATCGGAAGCTGATTAATCGATTATTGAAAAAGTTGACAACTTTGTCAATAATCGATCATAATCGATTATGTTGAATAGTTGTTGCAGCCCTAGATATCTTTGATAATTTTATAACCAACAGGCCCTGCTATAGAGGATGCAGAAACTCTCCAAAAGTATTTTTAAAATCCACAAATTATGGGGACATTACCCATTGCTGAGCAAGGTAGCTGCATAATCAGCAGCTCCATTATGATAAGGCGCATACAGCTACTCTATCAAAGCTCCTTGGCATGCTGGACCCAGCATTCTAGCAGTCCCAGCAGCACTAGCAAGAGCAGAGCAAGTTGTGACATCACCGAACTTGCTCTGCCTATTTGTTTACACTCCCTGACAGCTGTTGATCCCCTAATGGAGTGTAGCTCTTGGTCCCTTAATGAGTGGCAAAAGACCCTCCCAATGTTGAGGGTATGTGGTCTGGTATGGTTCAGGAGGGGGGGCACATGTTAGCCACCCCCTTTTCTGCTCTGCTGGGTTGCTGCTAGGATCAAGGGTCTTGTAAGAGATTTTAGGGGGCCCACGCCTAAAGGGTCTGGTATGAATTGGGAGGGAACCACACTCTTTTTTTTTTTTTGTTTCTGTGGACTGTTAAAAATAAAAAAAAATAATCACTTAATATCACTTTTCTGCACCGAAAATTCAGTTGTAATTATCTAACAGATCCAAAATTAATGACAATTCGGTTATGGATAAATCTGAATAATGAAACAAATTGACTTTCGGACCCGAAAAATGAAATAACACAAAGTTCAAAACAAAACAGACCAAAACATTTTTTTGCCTGCTTATATGTCTACTTGTTGCATCTATTCTAGTGTCATGTGGGAAAAATTGAAGGAAAAGAGTTCTGGGCTTTTTCAACACATAGACATTTTTTTTAGAAGCTTACAAGAATTTTGGTGGATTAGCTTGGTACTTTAGACAAAAATCAGCTGTTTATTGTAAGTTAAAGTGGTGGATAAAAGATGTTGGCTTATAGCTTAATTTATTTCTACCCAAAAAGCATCAGGTGTTTGCAAAACTACTCCAACAATTCCTGCTGCATCATTATCTTATAGAAAAGGCATTTAGTTTGACTTTAACGACAGTCAATGGAAATGGCCTACATCTTGTAGATATAGGCACAAATTAGCTTTTTGTGCAGGAACAAATCCAATGTCCAAATGTTTTTAAAAAATGGCAGCAAATAACCAGCAGCAGGGGGGGAGTTTTTTTTTTTCAAAAAAGTGGTAACCCCGGTGAAGTAAGAAGAAGAAGAAGAAAAAATGCTCCCTTGGCTTCTGGTTTTCCCAGACAGGGAGTTGGCTCAGCTATTAAATGTTTTTTTTTTTTTTAAATTCTTTATTTTTCAGTTTGAGCCAACATTTTACACAATACATATAACACATATACATTCGATCAATGATGTCGTACATTTACAAACGTAGGAAGCATATCTACATCTCCTAGCCCCATTCGCCTAGTTATCCAAAGATCAAACCGGAACAACATAATATCCTACTCAACATCCGGGCGTGTGTGTGGGGCAACTGTAATGCCTATCTCGTATGTTTTAGTACGTATTAAGCTACAGTTGCAGTAGGCAGGTGTAGAAACCTAGGGGTCCACCTTTTAGCTTCCGGGGATTCAGGGAATTGGTGGGACATCAATCAACAACAGGACTTAATAGGGAAGAGGGGGGGGGGGTTTACACACGAGAAGAAGGGGGGCAGTACCAGCAAGTTAGAGTGTAAGATGAGGTATAGGTCACTGGGACATGGTAGAACCTGTTTTGTAGGGGAATGTCTACACCAGTCAACCAAGCGAACCAGATGGCTAGCTACATAGTATTTCCGCAGGTCAGGAAGGGCTATGCCCCCCGAGTCTTTAGGTAGAGTCAGGAAGGAGTGGCTTAACCGAGGGTGGCGATTAGCCCGTTAAATTTCGTTAACAACAAGTTCATCTGGCGAAAGTACCTGTCGGGGATCGTGATAGGTAGGGCTTGAAAAAGATAAAGGAATTTGGGCAGAATAGTCATTTTGATTGCGTTGCACCGCCCAAACCAAGAAGAGAAGCCACTCTGCCAGTTGGAAAGAAGCGTGCGTACCTGTGCCAAGAGAGGCGGGAAATTATATGTAAAGGTATCTTTCATGTCTGGAGGTATGAACCTGCCCAGGTATTTCAACGCTCGGGTCGTCCATTGGAAGTTAAAGCTATTCTGTAGGGAGCGAGTCAGTGGAGTTGGAAGCGAGATTCCCATGGCCGTTGATTTGCCAAAGTTGATCTTCAGATTGGATAGCTCCCCATATGTCGCAAAGTCCTGCATAAGATTAGGTAAGGAGATTACTGGGCTGGTGAGAGAGAACATCAGGTCAGCCGCGTAGGCAGATACTTTGTATTCCGCTGATCCCATTTTAAGCCCAGTCACATCGATATTAGATCTGATATGCCCGAGGAATGGCTCCAAAGACAGGGCGAATAGGAGCGGTGAGAGGGGGCAGCCCTGTCTGGTTCCATTAGTGATTGGAAAGGGATCCGACAGGACGCCATTAACCTTAGCGCATGCTGTGGGGATGGAGTATATTGTCGAGACCCAGGACAACATGTGTGCTCCCAGACCAATATGTTTCAAAGTAGCAAACAGGAATTCCCAGGAGACCCGATCGAAGGCTTTTTCAGCGTCGGTAGAAAGAAAGAGACAAGGTTTTTGGATGTCACCGCGTGATGAACAAGATGACAGGTCTTGATGGTGTTATCACGAGCTTCCCTAGCTGGGATGAACCCAACTTGGTCATAGTGTATCAGGTCAGGCATATGAGGGCTCAGTCAGAGGAGGACCGGGTCACAGTTCCCTACGTCATTGAGTTCAAAGTAAGAGCGTAATTCTCTAGTGACATCGGTCAGGATGAGCGGATCTTGTAGGAGGCTGTCGTTAAGGCGCCACTGCCACAAATTATGTGAAGAGTGGTCCGACAGAGCAATGTGCATGAAGACCGGGGCATGATCCGACCATGTGATAGTGCCAATGTCTGTGGCGGTTATCAACGCTAAGTATTGGTGGGGGACGAAGAACATGTCTAGCCTAGAGTATGTATCGTGTGGTATAGAATAGAAAGTTTAGTCTCTCGTGGTCGGATGTTTGTGGCACCAAGCATCAATCAGCTGAGAGCGATAGACAGATCGGAGAATGCATCTACTGGCTGTCGGTGAGAGGGAAGACAATCTCGAGGACGAGTCTAGAGACGGGACCAGCGTAAGATTGAAATCCCCTCCTAGAATCAAAATCCCCTCAGTATAGGTCAGTAGTTTGTCCAGAATACTATCTGGACAATCCAAAGAACCAGTCTAGATAGCACAATAGATACCCCCCTGGATTTGGATGATTCATTGCAGGAGTGGTAAGAGAACGGGTAACGGAAATCTCTGAGCCAGGGGGCAGCGTCCGCTCTAAAGTGGGTTTTCTGTATGAAGGCCACATGAGATCCCCATCTCCTGAGGTCCTGCAATAACATTTTCCATTTTTCAGGAGTATTAAGGCCCTTAGCATTAATAGTGACCAACTTTAGCTCTTCCATGTCCAAGTGCATGGGTGGAATAGGGGATGAGTAAGAGGTAGTGGTTCAGGATAACCAGGAGGAGAGAGGGAGGAAGGGAAAAGGGGAGGAAAAAAGGGGGGGGGGAAGGAGAGAGACAGAGAGTGGAGGGGAAGGAGAGAGAGGAGAGGGAAAAAGAAGGGGGGGTACAAGGGGGGGCAGAAGAGGGGGGAGGGAAGGGTGGCAGGGGTTGGGATAAGTCTGCTAGATCAGCAGAGCAGTGAACTTTCCTATGGGAGGTTCAAACCTCAGTGGCAAGAACTCCAAACCGTGGGGTCTGAAGATTGCCTGGCCTAAGGGGGAAAAAAAGAACAAAAAACGAATAGGCTCTGCAATGAGTCACGGAGCAATGAAACCACAACCAGCTCCGGGTTCACAGCATTAAATGAGAGGAAATACCTGTAAATGGTTGGCACCTGAACAAGTTAAACATACACATAATATATACATCCACATGAATATTTTATGCGATCGGTGGAGGGCAGCCATCGCACCACTCGATTTAATTGGCGCGACCAACGGTAGTCGATCTCCCTGAGGGGCAGTCCCCTCCGTGGGGGAGGGGTGGGCATCGGCCACCCCAGGATACATCACAGTAGGCGCTGCCATCCATCCCCCGCCGGAGACCAGACCAGGGCATCCACCACGACCCCCGTCTAAAGTCCCTCCCCAGGCCAACCCACCCCCCCATGCAAGGGCAGGAGGGGGTAGGTGTCCCCGGGAATGCCCCAAAGGGATCCAATGCAAATAGGCAATGGTAAGGGTCACCAGGTGGGCCACCGCCGCCTCCCGCACTCATAGCTATATAAGAAAGGTGTACAACAGTTCAGAAGAACAGGATCTGAGGATACAAGGCACAAATTTCCCATAAGGAATCTTCACCCAGGGGTCTCCCCAGGTCCCCCCGCAGGCCCTCTCTTACAAGGTGGGGGGCAGCAAGAGGCCTGGAGAGAGCCCTATGGAAGTTTAGCGCAGTCAAGTGTAAGTAGCAAGCAGCCATGTAAACAAAGACAACCAAGGATACCCAGTCTCGAAGGATACTATACCTTCCCTGTCGGAGGACCCCCTTCAGGAACCCCCCCAGGCCAACCCGCGCCCTCCCAAGCAAGGGTGGAAGGGGGCGGGAGTCCCGGGAAATGCTCCACCGAGATCCAGTGCCAATAGGCAATGGTTAGGGCCACTAGACAGGCCGCCATACCACCGTCGCCTCCAGCACAAGTGGGTGCAAGCGGGGTACATGACCCGAGAATAGTAGGCCCGAGATCCCCAAAGAGATCCCCCCCAAGGGTCTCCCCAGGCCCCCCTGCAAACCCCTTCGTAAGAGATGAGGGGCCGCAAGTAGCCTGGAGAGAGCCCCAGGAAGGTGCTATGTAAACAATTGAAGGGTAAAAAAAAGGGAACAACCGGGTAGATATCTTACCCGCTGATTGGTCTAGATAAAGTATCAGGAAGCAAGGTAAACTAGTCTAGAGGGGCACACCCTAGACATGGTAAACATTAAGTGCATATAACTGCGGCATGCCCGCGACTAGTGGTTATACTCGAGTCGATACGAAAAGAAACTCAGTTGCAAAGTTACCGTCCCAGAGTTCTCGGGTATGAAGACTTCGAGGCCACTCGTGGGATTAAAGACCGTCTATGGTTCATTGTGCGATGGGGTAAGGCGGTGGGGACCACGTTCCCTAGAAGGCGGGTGGTTCCGTCTAGATGAGCGATCCGAAGGATGGTAGCGAGTAGGGTTCGGAGCACGAGGCGGACGTCCAGCGGTACAGGCACCGTCGGGTCTGTGAGCCGGATCCAGTAGGACTTGCAGCCAGTTAGGCACAGTGATGGGGTCCGTTTGCAGGAAGGAGAAGAGCGCTGGGAGGTCCTCGGGGGAGTACAGACGAAATCAGGTGGAACGGGTATCCCCATTTATAGGTAGCACCACAAGCACGTATTTTCTCCAGTAGGGGGCGAAGAATGCGCCTCATCAGTAACGTATGTCTGGATACATCCGGATACAAGCGGATCTGTGCACCATCAAAATCTAGGATACCTTTTCTCCAGGCTTGGATCATGATTTCTTCTTTTTTGGTGTAGTGATGGACTCTACATATGACATCCCTGGAGCGGGGTCCCAATGACCTGTGGACCCTGTCTAGCTCAATCAGAGTTCCATGGGGTTTGTCTCGATACAGGTTGAGAATCTCACAAACAGTCACTTTAAGATCAGCTGCAGAAGTTGATTCCGGTATACCCCTGATACGGATGTTGTTTTGCCGGCCGCGGTTGTCTTGATCATCTGTGGAGAGCAGCACTTGATACATCTGTTGTTGGTGACCTGTCTGTGCACGTTCCAGCAGAGCGACTCTCTCCGAGAGATCAGAATGGGATTGTTCAACTACCGTAAGCTTAGATGTAAAGGTTGTGAGTTCCTGTCGGATTTCAGCGACGTCTTGTTTGTATACGGATTCAATGTGTGCCGTGAATGCTTCAAAGTCTGCTTTGGTAGGGATGAGCGCTGCAATGTCAGCCTTTGTCGGTAGGGCCTGAAGCAAGGATCTGAGATCCGTGTCTACATGGGGCTCCGACCCTGAGCATAACTCGTTCCATTGGGATTCCCCTGTCAATGGGAGCTTGGGTGACGCAGAGCACCATGAGCCTAGTGAGCTGTCCTCACCCATCACAGTAGGGGGTAGTGCCCATGTAGTCTGGTTGAGAGAAGGGGCTTGGCGTGTCTGGACCCGTTGTAGGCCTGTGTGGGGCGGCATTGGGAGCAATCCCAATGTCCTGGATCATGCGTTGTATGTGAGGTTGGGGTCTGTGCCAGAGTGGGATCTCCCCTGGGGTGCATGCAAACTGAGTCCATGGCCTCTCCGGCCTGCACCTGAGTAAACATTGGGGGAGGGCCTACCTCTGCAGAAGTTGAAGAGGGCCGCCGCTGCCTTGTGGGTGACAGGTCCCATGCTGTGGAGAGGGGTAGCTGCGGGTCTCGCTGGTGGGCTTCACCTTCCCTCCCTGCCTGCCAAGGCTCCGTTTCTCCCGGCCTCTCTGCGCTCTGTGTTACAGGCATCGGTCTGAGAGCGGCGTCCGGTGGCCCGTTCCATACTGGAGAGCGGCGCGGAGAAGGCCTCCCTCCCTCCGGGTCCCGATCGGGGGAGAGGAGCATCGGTAAGTCCTGCTGCTGGGTCCGGTGGCTGCTCACACGAGTCCGGGTATCCGCCCCCTCCGGTCTCCTGGATTGACGAGTTTCACGGAGCGGGGTGGGAGGGGCCAAGTCCGCCCGCTGATGAGTGGCGTCAGGCGGCCCACTCTGTACTGGAGAGCGGCGTGACAGAGGCCTCCTCTCGTCCTGGCCAGAGGCCCCGTCAAATAGGCGGTGGAAAGCCGACTTAGGGGTCGACTTGCGCCCCTTCTGCTTGTTTTTCTTAGACATGTGGATGTCTGCCTTAGAGTGGGATAAAGTGCCGATTATGGTGATGCTGTGTCCGGAGCCTTAGGTGTTTGCTGCCTCACACGGCCATTGCCAAGCCACGCCCCGAAATAATGTTTTTTTTAAAGCAGATTTGTGTTGCTTTGCCTTTCAATGGTTTGGATTGCACACTTGTTGATCATTTGAATTCAGTTGGCGATATAGCGCATATAGTAAGAGAAAAAAAAATTAAAAGAGTTGGCTGAGGGAAGAATTTCAGGTCCTTTTGATGATCCTCCTTTTGAAAATTCTAGAATTTCCCCTTTGGAGGTAGTTCTGAAGAAAGAATTTTTGGTAATCGAGTTCTCTTAGCCAAGGCAGACATTAAATCAGCTTTCAGCTTACGTCCAATCTATCCTGTGTGTTGTAATTCTTTAGGTTTTTACTTTGATAAAAACATTTTCTTTGATAGATGTTTACTTATGGGGGTGTTCTTTGTCGTGTTTTAATTTTGAACATCGAAGTTCAAATGTAACCCATCGCACTCCTAACCGGACAATAACCCTTGTGATTGTGACATTGAGGGGAAGTGTTCTTGGTACTTGATTGGTTTATTTGTTCACAAGGTTATGTATATATTGCTGCACATGTTTTAGGGTGTTCACTCTTTGTTGGCCTGAAGAAGGGACCATGTGGTTCCGAAATGTCGCCACTATATGATGTGACACTGCAGAGGTCAATAAATATTGACTGAATTTAAGCTAGAGTGCGAGTGACTTTTTCTACATTGTTATTTTGAAGCTTTCTCAACATTTATAGAATGGGTGGTGTCAGTTGAGTCAGGTTCCTCATTTCGCATGCACTATTTGGATGATTTTCTTTTTATGGGCCCAGCTAGTTCGAATTGTTGTCTAAATCTTTTAAACACATTTTGTGTGTGATTTATTTTTGTTATCCCTTTAACATCTGCTAAAACAGTATGGCCCCCAACGTGTATTGTTTTTTTTGGTATTAAGATTGATACAGATAACATGGAATTTAGACTTCACAGTGAAAACATTAATAAAAACTATTTATTGCTTTATTGCTTTTATCAGTAAAAACATAAGTAAAAACAATAACTCTTAAATAATGCAATCACTATTAGGCCTGTTAGAATTTGCCACCAGAGTGATGCCAGTAGGAAGGATATTCTCCAGAAGATTATATATGTCCATCATTCAGATATCCCAACTCTCCCGGACGATCCAGGAGTCTCCTGCTATTGGATACCGGCTCCCGGCCGCCCGGGAGAGAAACACTTCCTCCCGGAAAGGTTTATCTGCCCAATCGAGCAGATAAACCTTTAGCTGCGATCGTTTTTTTTTTTCTTTTCTGACATCGGGAGCCGCGGCCCGACCGTCAGTCAGAAAAGAAATAAAAAGGCATACGAATCCATAGCTAGATTCCTATTGGCTATTGCACTTTGCAATAGCCAATAGCAAACTAGGTAATGTACCCGCCCACTGCTGCTCTCAATCAGCAGAGGGGGATCTGAATTTTTCTATCAGGTCCTCTTCTGGTGATTGAAAGCAGCAGGGGGCGGGTGCAATAGCTAGTTTGCTATTGGCTATTGCAAAGTGCAATAGCCAATAGGAATCTAGCAATGCATTCTTATGCCTTTTTTAAAATATTCTGACGACTGCAACTGTCAGAATACTAAAAACAAAATCAGAAAAAAACCCTGCAGATAGCAAAGAAGCTATTGCTTCCTGTGCTATCTGCCATCATTTCAGGGGGGTGCTCTCTTCCAGCCCCCCTCACACCCCTCCGTGGATGGGGGGGGCATAGAGGGCACCTCCCTGAAATGAGAAGGACATCTCCCTGAAATGGCTTCTTTCAGGTTGGGATCCCTGATCATTGGTTTGAAGACACCATACTCACGTGTCAAGATTAACAGCAACATGAAAGTAGATATGTTAGTTTGGTTACGATTCTTTATTTTTTTTTTACGTAGATCACTATGGCAACAGGATTTCATGTTGGACACAGATTTTTCTCTTTTTATGGATACAGCAAGTTCAGTTCAGTTTCGATTTTGCTGCTGTCTGGGGAAAACACTGGTGTGCAGGTCCATTGCACCATAGTTGGCAGAATAAAGGCTGCCTTAAAAATGTAGTATTACTTAAACGTTTCCGTATTATAGTGTCCTTGGAGATTTAGGGTGGCGACTTTCAGAATAAAATCATTTTTATTTAGGAGTGACAAGAAGGGTGTTTTATTTGTGATAAACTGTTTATCATCCAAATCACCTCCTGTTATTGTTTTTCCTTGGTATCTGGTTTACAAATGTCTCAGTCTGAGCCACTGGATAAAGGCAAAATATATTCCAGGCAGGGATAACAAGTTAGCAGATTCTCTCTCTCATTTCCAGATGGAACATTGTCTTGCCTTGATGCCAGATGCAGATCTTGTAGGAATGGTATGTCCACATCATTTATGGGACATGACTTAAAGATCATCAAAGATAATATAAAAAATCTTCCACATCGGCTGGATATAAATCACATGGTGGATGTGGCTATCTTTTTAAATTCCTTGAATGCCGATTCCCGTGCTTTTTCTGAGCATCTGGTTTCATTGTTTTTAAACTCTGATGAAAAAAATATTTTTGGTCTCATTAACCACTTCCTGTCTGGGCCATTTTTCAGTATTCAGCGCTGCGGTACTTTGACTGACATTTATTCCGTCGGGCAACGCTGTACTGAAATGAATTGTTTGGGGACAGATAGAGCTTTCTTTTGGTGGTATTTAATCACCATTGGGGGTTTTATTTTATATAATGAAAAAAGTACCTAAAATTTGGGGGGAAAAACTGTTTTATGTTTATGTTATACAACAGTTATTATTACCCACATTTTCGGCAAAATATAAAAGACGGGGTCACGTCAGGTAAATAGACAACAAACATGTCAAGCTTTAAAATTGCGTGCGTCCGCGAACTCGCAAAAACTACCATACCCAAAATTGGCCATAATCGATGCTTTAATCATCATCAGTTTAGTGTTATCAGCGATTGATGGGCCGAGAATTTTTGCTCTCACTGCGACGTTTGCGGTGATACGTAACATGTGCGGCGTAATAAATGCAATTGTCGTTTACGCACTTAGGCGCACTTGACGCATGTTTGCATGTTCATGTGGTTGGCGGGGGACTTAAAATGTTTTTATTTTTTTATTACCTTTATATGTGACTTAATTTTTTTTATATTTGTTTTAACTAATTTTTTTAAACCTTTTTTTTCCCACTTAGCTTTATTGCTATCACATAGGGGACTAACAAGCTCCCTTTGTGATAGCCAATTTTTAGTGGAGGTCCTTTTTATGGAGACATCAGGGGTCTTTAAGAGAAGCTGATGAAGCAGAGACCTGCTCAGGGGCGGACTGACAACACATGGGGCCCCCGTGCAATACATGGTAATGGGGCCCCCTTGTGCTCCGTCCATATACAAGCCCCTCCCACAAGTCCCACCTGTATATTCTTGTGCCACAGATCAGGTAGGCACAGCCCTCTAATCAGGCATGTTAGAGGGCCGCCCGCTGGGGCCTCCCAAAGCTCTAATTGGGAGTGAGCAGCCGCCCGATTAGAGATTGTGTAGAGATGTCACCAGCACACCAAAATCCTTCTTAGGATAAGCAAATGTTCATTTATTGAAGTTCCTTGCCATATAAAAAACAGTTGTTTATATGACAAGGGACTTCAATAAATGAACATTTGCTTATCCTAAGAAGGATTTGGTGTGCTGGTGACATCTCTACACAATTGCTGATATTTGCGGCGCCATCCTCAGTCACTGTAAGGAGTACAACAAGGAAAAGTATTTATCGCCCGATTAGAGAGGGAGGGCTGGTGCTCGCAGTGACCGCGGATGGCGCCGCGAATGTCAGCAATTGTAGAAATGTCACCAGCACACCAATCCTTAAGATAGCAAAAGCTTCATTTATTGAAGTTTTTTGTCATATGACCAAACAAGCGCTTTCGGGGCCGCACAGGGTCCCTTCATCAGGCTTTAGCCAGGAGAGAGTGAGGAGGAGAGACAGCCAGGGGAGAGAGGAGAGACAGCCAAGAGAGAGAGGAGAGACAGCCAGGAGAGAGAGAGGAGAGACAGCCAGGAGAGAGAGGATACACAGAGAGAAAAGTGCCAGGAGAGAGAGAGAGAAGAGACAGCCAGGAGAGAGGAGAGAGAGAGAGAGAAGATACAGCCAGGAGAAATGAGAGAGAGAGAGAGAGAAGATACAGCCAAGAGACAGAGAGGAAAGACAGCCAGGAGTGTTTGAGCAGGATGGTATAATTGTAGAAGAGTGTCAGGGGGATGGGTAGCATCATGCATTCACCACTGCCACTATAGAATGGCACAGTTTGGATTCTCACCCTTTATTTTTATAGTTAAGAAGTAGGGTAACTATCAGGCAGGTATGGCAGAACAGTGTCCAGAACAACCTTATGAAGGTGTGTTTATCACTCAGGGCCCGTTCACACTATCCAGTGCGTTCATCACACAGTCTCATGGGATGAACGTAATGGATCGCATAAACAAAGGCTCATTCTGGGGTGGGAGGGGGAGTGGTGGCTCCATTCATGTCAATGGCGCTGCAGACATGCCTCCCACCCACACCGGGACATGTGGTACCTCAATGCACTGGGTACCAGTGCAGTGTGATTGCAAAAAATCAGGCATGCACTATTTTTTGTGATTGCACTGCACTAGAACACAGTGAGGGGAATTTATCAAACTGGAGCAGCCGTGCGTGGCAACCAATCGGCACCTCTCACTCATTTTCAAATGTTGAACTGAGTAGAGAAGCTGATTGGTTCCCATGCACAGCTGCACCAGTTTTTACAAATCCCCCCAGTGCATTGTGGTACCACACGTTCCAGTGTGGGTGGGTGGCATGTTTGCAGTGCCATTGACATGAATGGAACCACCACATCCCCTCCCACCCCAGAACACAAGGAGCGTTTGTTTATGTGATCCAGTGTGTTCAACCCATGGGACTGTGTGGGGAACGCACTGGATAGCGTGAACAGGCCCTCAACTGAGTGTAAGGGCTTGTTCACACCAAATACAGTGTGTTCCAGCACAGTTTGTTGCTGGAACACAGTGGATTGCATAATTACAGCCTCCCTGCGTTCTGGGGTTAAAGAGTGTGTGGCGGTGCATTCAAGTCAATGGCACCGCAGCCACACCTCCCGACCTGCAGTGCGATCACTTGCACCGGAACGCATGCCACAGCGATGCCCACGGAGTAATGTGATCGCAAAAAAATAGTGCCAGCAATCGCACCGTTGTGCCACGCGTTCCGGTGTGGGAGATTGCACTGACAGTCAACACCCTCTGCAGGGAAATGATCGAGAAGTAAGTGGATCAGTGCAAGTTTCTGCTCACTTCCCGATCGATAGAGCCGTCCTGTGACAGCTTCTTTGTCACAAATCAGCTCTAACTATGAGGATGAGTGGAAATCACTCACCTTATAGTTCTCCTTTAAGGGCCCAGTCACACCATAAAGAGTGCGTTCCAGAGCGTTTGGCCTCTGGTATGCATCCCAGCCGGCTCACTTTGTTTTGGGTGGGAAGGGGCGTGGCGGTGCATTGTAGTCAATGGCACCGAAGCCACACCCTCCTGCCGCTGTGTGATCACCAGCACCCGAATGCGTGGCACATTTGTGCCTGCGTTTCGGTCCAGTGCGATCTGCAAAAAGTAGTGCATGAGGCATTTTTTGCAGATCACACTGGACCAGAACGCAGGCACTAATGTGCCGCGCTTTCAGGTGCTGGTGATCGCAATGCGGAGGGGGGGGGGCATGGCTGTGGTGCCATTGACTTCCATGTACGGCTACGCCCCCTTCACGCCCCAAAGCAAAGTGAGCTGGCCAGGTTGCGTTCCAGAGTTTGAACGCTCTGGAACGCACTCTTTATGGTTAGCTGGGTCCTAACTCTGAAGTGACATATGCAGAGCAGTGCAGGAATAATTACAACCATCAATTTCCACCTACATGATTTTCTATTCATGCTTTAAAATTAAATCTGTTATCAAACTTACCGGTTCTTTTTGAAACAGTCTCCCTGAGAATTTTCCCTCCCCAAGCCTGTCGTCTGCAGTCAGTGGCGGACCTAGGGAACAAAGGGCCCTGGTGCAAGATTATTTTTGCCCCCCCCCCCACAAAAAAACCCTAACCCATACAAAAAAAAAAGTTGGAAAAATGGCATTGCTGTATAAAGTACTGCTGAGATTTGTAGTCCTCTATAGAGGGTGGCATTCTGCATTGCTGCAATGCAGAATGGGACCTGCTATATAGAACTACAAATACCAGCTGTACTTTATACAGCAATGTCATCAATTGGGCTAAAAAAAATAAATATATGATTTTATTTATTAACTTACTTTCACCTCCTCTGGCTGTTTCCTGGTGGGGGAGGCTGCAGAAAACCACCCATGTGTGTGTCCATCTCAGCGTGTCTGTGTACTCAGGTGGCTGTCTGCTGGATCCTCACGGCCGAGGCCCATGGGGTGCAGTGCCTGCAGGCTCTTTTTTATTCTCGTCAGCCGCCGAAAACTGTGTAAGGAGCCGAGAATTTGAAAAAAAGTCTACAGGCACTGCAGGGGGCAGCTCTGGGCCTCGGCCGTGAGGACCCAGCAGATAGCCGCCTGCAGCTGCAGATCGGCCGAGAGAGTAGAGCTGACAGGAGCGATCGCCTATGCGGTGGCGGCGGTGGCTGGATCTGCGCTGGACCTGCCGGCAGCGACCCCACCTTATGTGGGCCGTGGCACTAGTTGCTGCCCTGGGTGACGGGCCCCCTGAAGGCCGCGGGCCCTCGGGCAGTGCCCGACGGACCGAATGGTCAATCCGCCCCTGGACCTGCTTCACCAGCTTCTCTCCGGTTTCTGTACCGGAGAGTGACACTGAATGCAGGAAGTGATGTAATACACATCACTGCCTGCATTCCGAAGAGGAGGAGGAGATCAAACGGAGCTCGTGCTCCGTTTGATCTCCGGCCGCAGAGCTGCTGTGCTGGTCCCGGGCACAGCGGAGCTCGGGATCGCCAGCAGAGGGGGAGGCAGCACACGCTCACGCACATTACAAGCGATCGGGCGTCTCTATAGATGCCGGAACGCTTGTATGTAAACAGCCATCGCCGGCTGTTTACATTGCAGGCTAGTTTCCCGCTCTTGCCCGCCGCCTAGCGCCGGGCACGAGCTGGGCGGGATGGGGCGTTTAAAAATGCCCACCCGCATTCAAGAAGCCACTGTCCGGCCGTTTAATTACAACGGCCGTACAGCAGATGGTTAAAATAAAATTCTGTCTGGTGTGTCATTTTGTTTCTAAAGTTACATCATATACCTGCATGTAACAGTTTTTTCATGGTTCAACAAGCTCTAAAAGGATACTGGTCACTGGTCAGCAGACAGAAGACAGCTGTATCCCCTGATATTTTGTATAAATATTGATGAGCTTCTTTTCATCCATCAGGATGGCCAGTCTTTACCCAGCTTTCAATTTTCTAGTGTATTAAAGATATACCAAAAATCCCTGCATTTGGAGCATATTCTAATCTCCTCACATTCATGTAGGATAGGGGCTGCAACAGAAGCATCTAGACTTAGGTTGCCAGCTAGCACCATTAAATAGATAGGGAGATGGAATTCCGATAGATATAAGTTGTATAGCCTAACTCTCTTATTTGACCTGTCAGGGCTGGGGGCTGGGCTTCGATGGGTGGGGGCGGAGCTTCAACTGGTTGGGGGCAGGGTGGGGCGGGGCGTGCTGGGGGTGAGGAGAATGCCTCACCCGGAACCAAAGGTACCACACGTCACTGATGTATTGTGCAAGTAGAAATGAAAAGAAAAAAAATTAGCTTTGCTATGTTAATGAGAATATGTAAGAATCATAAAATAAGCGTTATCCTGATTTGGTTGCAAACGTGGAAATATACTTTAGGCCCCATTCACACCAAGGCGTCTGTGTGACAAAACACTCAGCACATAATTGATTTCAATGGCCTCTATTCACACCTAGGCATTTTGTCGCAAGCTGCAAAATGCCTGTCGCTTAAAAAAAGTTCCTCATCTTGGGGCATTTTGCAGTGCATTTAGTCCCATAGACTTCAATTAGAAAAACGTAAAAAAACAAGTGACGCATTTTGTGCACATTTTTTGCATGTTTTTACGCGCGCTTCCCCATTGACTGTAATGTTTTTGATCTGCCAATCAATTGTACGTCTAATGCGTGAACAATGTGCAAAAAATGCACAAAAACCTGCAAGCTACTCTATGCAGAAAAGTACTGATGCTTAGGTGTGAATGCAGCCGGAAGGAGAGACCAGGTACATGACTTCGAGAGGTCGTGCAGATACTCCACATGTTTAAATAGTCATAATAAGGTCATAACCCTGATTTGTAAATGGATCCCTTAGTATTCCCAAAATGCATGTTATATATATTCAATTAGTCAATAAAAGGAATCACTTATATTTTCACTTTCCCAGCATTTCTAATAATGATCCTGTATAACACAATACTGCAATATGTTAGCAGATATCACCATCTACTAGTGGACTTTGTATTGCAGAGATTCACCCAGTCATTTCTCTGTATCTATGCTTAATGTTGTAATTACAGAAGTCTTCTTTCACCTCAACTACTTGAGTACCAGCATGTGTATACCCCTTCATTACCAGGACGTTTGTTAATTTTCTGTGCTGTGATAGTTTGACTGACCATTACTCGGTCATACAACACTGCACCCAAATTACTTTAATATCTTTTTTTAAGGCAGATTGAGTTTTCTGTTGAAATTTAATAAGCACTGAAATTTTATTTTTTAATACAATTCTGTTAAAAAATGCTAGGACAGTATGACCATCCCTCAAAATTACATCTTTTTTGGAAAGTAGGTACCTGAAGGTGATTTACATTTTTTGTTGATTATTTTGTAAATGAAGAAACATGGTGATATTGAGGGGGATTAAAACAGAGCTTGGTAATGGTGAACTAGATACACCACATCAGGTCATTCACTGAGGGATCAGGAGGTGAAGGGTGTATATGCATAGGTCACAATACAGAGGCAGGCTGGAGATCAGTAGTTTAGGAGATGAGGGGTAGTAATACCCGTCGGAAGCCATAAGCAGTTGCTGCGAGACACGTGCAGATGGAGCATTATCACTGGAGCAGGAGTGATCGGAGGGGTGATCGGTGAGGGGTGAATGGTGATCGGAGATCGTGCTGTTGATAGTGCTGCTGCTGCACTCAGAGGAGTGAGTGGAGACTTGCCTTGGAGTGATTGGCTCTACCGCAGCATTACAACGGATTTGCTATTATACGGCCGTACATGCCACCCAATGATTACTCAGCCTCTGGCTGATTAATGAATCAGCCTGACCTTCAATTCATATGGAGATTTCAAAAGCATGGGGTGATCTTATATTATGAGCTAAGCAGTACTTTAAACTTAGCACTTCTTATTACTCGGCAATATGCATCCAATCTACCCACATATCTCAATTAAAATGGAATGAGAAGTGAACAATATACCGTATTTTGCGGTCTATAAGACGCTCCGGACGATAGGGCGCTGGGATTCTGTGACAGAAAATCTGTCACAGAAATTCTGTCACAGAAGCTGCAGTTAGTGACTGCTGAGACATGTGGCGCTGTGATTACAGCGCCACAGTCTCAGTAATCACACAGAGCAGACAAAGAACGACGTTCTTCGTCTGCTCAAGGGGCTCTATGGTGAGCTCCTATGGGGGACCATGACGGGTCACGGTCCCCCAGAGGAGCGGGGGACCCCGAAAACCACGGCAGGGCGGACACGATTGCCGCCGCCGCTCGATTTAATAGAGGTGATCTAAATAGATCACTTCTATTAAACGAGCAGCGGCTCCCACTGTACATTCAGCTCTGCTTGTCAGGAGCAAGGCTGAATTAGCCTACTGGAGGTGCTCCAGTCCACAACAAATATATCTGCATAATAAGCAAATTTGAGAAAACTCCTCTATATGTTTGCTATGTGTTTCAGTTCTCATAGCACACCTAAAATATTTTTTTTTAAATTCTCACCTCTTCGAAGTCTATATGTAGGAGGCCATTGCAAGTTTCTCAATTTCAGAGTTAAAGGAAACTCTGTCCCCATAGAAATACCAGGGACAGACTGAGCTTCCCCTCACTAACATTCAATGCTTTTAGATCTTTAACTCTTTGTTAGGACAGACAGTGTTCAAATCCAGTCTACAACTAATAACAAGTTGTAACTCAGCACAGAGAACAGCATTTCCTTCAGAATAAAGCATGCATTGTGCAAGCAGCACTTTAAAAAAATGTATGCTATGTAAATGTGAACATGTAACAAATACAAAAGTGGAAATACACTTTAAGGAGAGGCCAGGCACATGACTTTAAAAAGTTTGACACTGTACTCCTCCTGTTTAAAATTTACTTTCATTGTAATTGCATGAACTCTGAGTCCTAAAGCAAGCCGAACGCAATGCACATTTGTAAAGAACACTGCTGTCCTTTATAAATGTGTGGCAATATCTTGCCAGATCTCTTTTATTCCCTAAGATGATGTACATGGTCACATGTCCTAGTCTCATGTTCCAGAGCTCCAGGAAGTAAAGGGAGATGGATATATGTAACCGCTCAAAATGGCCACTATGAGAAGAATGGGGAGGAAATGATACATAAGGTATACAAAGAATAAAAAGCCGACAATTATCTGTAAATATGTGTTTGTAGATTGTCATTACTAAACATTTCTAAAGGTGACTTTGTTGTCATTTTAAACATAAGGGTACAGTTCCTCTTTAATTACCTCAGTACCAGCCTGTATAAACCCTTTCACTGCTGTGATAGTTTGACTAACAAATATTCCGTTATACAATACTGCACCTGCGCCCATTTGTAGAATGACGTCTATAGACATCCTTCCAGAAATGGACGTCCACCTCCCCGCCATTTTTCTACAATACAGCTGTAGGCTGGTGGATAATGTCAGCTTCACATCTATACATTGGTATGTGTTGGAAGCACACCATGCAAGTGTTAGAACATTGCAATGGCACTCCAGTTGGCACTCCAGCTAAAGTTGCTACCCAGCCAGTATAGTAGAAATGGGACCTGCTGCCAAGGTTAATAGGAAAGAGGTCATAATGCCCTGTATTCTTTCACAGAAAAGGTGGCAACCTCACCTCCGGTGCACTTCAATGTACGGTAATGCAACACCGTGCGTTGTGATGTTCTGGAATCAGGAAAAATAGTGCAAGTGCATGTTTTGGTTCATTGTGGTGCAGTGGCATTAATCTTTTATAATGACATATGTCCATGATGGCATCCATATTTCCTCAAATGCAAGCTTTGTTTCCTGATTTGTTCTGCTACACAATGGTTGCGTTTTACTGCTCCTTATCTTGCATTTTACCAGAAATATGGCTGCCTCCATGTACATATATAATTACAAATTACACATAGGCATATGTTTATTTTTTTTTAATACTAACACATTTTAATACAATTATTTAAATACATAGTACTAACATTAAGTAACTATATAATCCTTGTAAAGTTCATGTATAACACTTTTTATTTATTTATTTATTTAGGGTGTGGAGTTTATTAGGGGGGGTAGTTAGGGAAGTCTGGTTAATTTTTTTAGTGTTTTTTATGTGGTTTTCTTTTTTTATTTGGTA
>NW_017308476.1:32784-49980 GCF_000935625.1 Nanorana parkeri | reverse complement strand
CCCGTGGGGTCACAAAAGAAAGCTCTATCTGTCCCCAAAATTTTTTAACATAAATTGCAAGGCTATAGTCCTGTCATGCTGACTGGTGACATTTTTGACTGACTGGTGAGACACCGTCAAATTTTTCAAGCCCTGTATATATATATATATATTACCTCCCTCTCTCATTCATTCTCTCCAATTATCTCTCATTTCCCATTATACATTCCTTCTTTCAAAACTTCCTTTGGAGGTTTGCTAGGCTCCTTCTCATTATTCTATCCTTCTCCTTAAACCTACCTAATCTCCTCTGTCTGTGTATATTTTCCCCAATTCTCCCATATCTTATGAAATCTCTCTTTTTATCTGAGTCCCTTGCACTTAGCTCCTCCATGTATTTTATTTCCTCCATTGTGCTGGCCCAATTCTCTAATGTAGGTGGTACCTTTGACTTCCATCTCCGCGATATGCATACCCTAGCTGCAACCATTGAAAATATTAAGATTCCATTTTTTATCTTTTTTAGGGATCCAGGTATTAATGACAGTAGAGCCATAAAGGAATCTTTTTCCAAATGTTGTGTCTCTATGGCATTGTAAATTCCAAATACAGATTCCCAAAAAGGTTGCAGTCTAGGACAACTCCACCATATATGCAAGTATGTCCCCTCCTCCAGAGTACATCTCCAGCATCTGTCTGTTAGGTCTGGATTTATGTGTCTGATACCTTCTGGGCACCTATACCATCTAGATATAATTTTGTAGTTCTTTTCTTGGTGGAAGGAAGATACAACTGATCTATGTGTCGTATTAAATATTTTTTCCCATTCTCTATCCGATAGTTCCCTCCTCATTTCTTGTTCCCACCTTTTCATATACTTAGTATGTCCTTTATCTTCTTCTGCCCTTAATATGCCATATACCCTTGACAAAGTGTGAGTGACCGGAGCTTCTGATTGTAAGGGTACGCTGGGTTGCGCTCCAGCCTGGAACGCAGCCCTGTGTAACTATGACGGCAATCGCTGCTTGCTCTCCAGGCTGGAACGCAGCAGCCGCCGGACAGTCTAGTGGCTCCGCCCACTCACGCTCTGGCCGATAAATAGGAGCCAGGAGCTGCACAGGGTGTTCCACTAATGGAGTGCGCACCCTCTCAGCTCCATTCACCACGAGGACGCAATCCCTGGCTATCGTGAGCTCTGACCGTTCGGGAGGAATCCACATCAACAGCCATCGGCTCCCCCACTGCTGGTTCTCTCCTCGGGACTTCTAACCGCGAGTATTCAGCCTGTCACTTGGCTTTACACTGACTGTATTAAGTGAGAAGAGGGAACTCCCGGTGGAGACTGTTGGTATTGCAGTGCTGAGTTAAGCTGAAATATTGCAATTAGCTGTTACTCATGTGAAGCTTCTACTAAACCCTTCAAGACTAAGAGACTGTCTGTACTAAAGTGTGGATGATCGGGGATTGAGTTGTATACATATAGAAATACAGACATTCCTCGCTTTACGACTTACCTGCTTTACGACCACTCGCACTTACGACCGTCCTCCGATCGACCTCCGACCTTGCGCGTCAGCGTCAGTGCGCCGTGTCGCCGGCGGAAGTGGTGTCCTCCGATCTTCATTGCGGGTCCTGGTAAGTATTTTCATTGCCCGATGTACAGTACACTGTTCGTTACTGTACATCGGCAACGCTATACAGTACTGTACTAATGCAGTACAGTACTGTATAGAGTTCCTCACTTAACGACCAATCCGTTTAACGACCTGGTCGTAGGAACGGAACTCGGTCGTTAAGTGAGGAATACCTGTACTATACATCCCTAAACCTACTATTGAACCTCCGTCACCATTAGTTTAACCCTTTATTTTAGTTACTGCGGTACATGATTTTGTTAACCCCATACTCTCCGCCTAAGACTGAGAGAGCCGCCTGGGGTTCAAACTGAGCAGCCGCAAAAGACACCGCCAACTCTCTAGCAGTGTGATATTAGTGGATGTCAAAAGACTCCGCGGTTGAGATCCTAACTGACCAACTTGGTGCGTTACACTGATAAACACAGTTTCTCAAATGTAGTAAATGACCTATTAAGGGTTTTATACGTCCTGAGGTGTCTTATATAATCTGAAAGCTGAATTGCCTCCATCCATAGCTTCCCATTAATTTGTCTTTCTGGTCGTAGATTTATTTTTACTTTCTCTCTGCCTGGTTCTAACACTTGCCACATCCATAAATGTGGGGTATCCTCCATGTTTAATATTGTGTTTGCTTGCATACCTGGTGGAAATTGAGGATTGCCCAAGATGGGAGTCAAGGGTCCAGGCCTAGATGAAAGGTTATATTTAATAACCTACTTATCCCATACTTGTAATGCCGTTTGTACTAGGAGAGGCAGTGTAGATGTCTGTGGCCTGTACTCTACTGGGAGCCAAGGAAGATTCCTCAGCAGCACTGGGGAAATGTCATTTTCCAATTTTATTACTCCTTTATCCTGACCTCTATGTATCCAGTCCAGTATTCTGGATATTAGGATCGCTTTATGGTAGAGTGCAAAGTCTGGGATTCCCAAACCTCCCCTATGTTTTGATCTCATCAGATCTTTTGCACTTATTCTAGGAGTTTTGTTTGCCCAGACGAATTTCATAGCTGACGATTTTATTTTCTTAAAAAAATCTTCAGGTAGGTGAATGGGTATTGTCTGGAGTCTATAAAGTATTTTTGGGAGGATATCCATTTTTAAGATGTTTACTCTCCCTATCCAAGACATTCTTAAACTATTCCATGAGTGGAATTGGGCAAATATATTGTCTATCCAATCCCTAAAATTTATAGCATACAGTGTGTTAAGTTCTTTCGGAATATTAACCCCAAGATGTACAATATATTTAGCCTGCCATCTAAACGGATAGTTATTCTTTATATTAGTTATTGTTTGATCAGTTAATGATATGTTTAGGAATTCTGATTTAGATAGGTTTAGGTTAGGTTTATTTGGAAGTTACTCAGGTCTCCATAGTTATTCAATTCTTTAAGGATATTGGGTATTGAAATTATTGGAGAAGTTATTAAGAGAAGTAAGTCATCTGCGTATAATGCTATTTTATGCTGTTGTGTTAGAGTAGATATACCTGTAATCAAGGAGTTTTTCCTAATAGTTGCCGCTAGTTGTTCCATTACTATAACCTATAATAAGGGTGAGAGAGGGCATCTCTGCCGGGTGCCATTTTTTATTGGGAAAGATGTAGACAATCCCCCATTAACTCTAACCCTTGCATTTGGATGTGTATACAATGCCATCACTTTGCATAGAAAAAATTCTCCCACTCCCATTTGCGCCAGTGATTCTCTAAGGAATGTCCAATTTACCCTGTCAAATGCTTTTTCGGCATCAACTGACAGAAGGCAAAGTGGAACATCTCTCTTCTGTGCTAATTCTATTAAATCAATAACTCTATTGGTGCTGTCTCTGGCCTCCCTGCCCTGTACAAATCCAGTTTGGTCTAAGTGAATAATTTTAGGCAGCACCTTTTTTAACCCGCTGGCCAATACTTTAGCATATATTTTTAAATCTAAATTTATAAGAGAAATTGGACGGTAATGTCCACATTCTGATAGATCTTTTCCAGGTTTTGGGAGTACCGATATATGTGCCTCCATTGTCTGTATAGGGAATGGGTTATCTTCTGTAACTGAATTACATGCTTTTATAAAGAAAGGGCCTAGCAATCCTTCGAACTGTTTATAAAATCGGGCTGTAAACCCATCTGGGCCAGGTGCCTTATCATTTTGTAATGTGGTTATCGCCCCTTTTATTTCTTTTCCTGAAAATGGCGAGCTCAGCATTTCACCATCCCAAGCATCCAATATCGGCAAATTTGCCTCTTCTATATATTTCCTCACTTTGCCTACCAATTTATCCCTTGGCATTTCCGTGTATTTACCCCGTAGTGCATATAGGGATGTATAGTACTTTTGAAAAACTTCTAATATCGAGGATGGTGAATGCTGCATGTTCCCCCCTCCACCTTTAATTCGTACTATTTTAGTGTTTGGTGACCTTGGGTGTATTTTCTTAGCCAGTCATTTTCCACTTTTACCTCCCTCCTCATAAAATCTTTGTTTTCCTTTATCTCTGGCTATCAACGATTGTTGATCTAGAATATTGCGAATGTCCCTTCTTACCTCCCTCAATTGAGTGGAGGTTTTTATTGTCACATTCGCCTTATTCATCGCCTCAAGTTCATTTAATTTTGCAAACAATTCCTTTAATATACTCGCCCTTTCTTTCTTTAGTCTGGCCCCATGCTTGATTAATATCCCCCTTATAACACATTTCATTGCCTCCCATTGAATAGGGTTTGGTGTTGTATCATCTTGATGATCCATTATAAAGTTTTCAATAGTGATGTTTATTTCCTCTTGACATACTCTATTTTTCAACAAATTATCATTTAATCTCCAATTTCCCATATTTCTATGCCTATTTTCAATTTTTAGTGATAAACATATCGGTGCGTGATCCGACCATAGTATTGATTCTATCTTAATCTCCGGGGCATAATCCAGCAGCTTCTGATGTATCCAGACATGGTCTATTCGACTATAAGAATTATGCACTAGAGAGTGATATGTAAAATCTTTACCCATAGGATTCAATATTCGCCAACCATCTACTAGTCTCATATTATCCATTTTAGTTTTTAATTTTTTTAAGGCCCCTCCCATTGTGTGTGGTTTCCCGGTGGTGTCCAGTTGGTTGTCGAATATTAAATTCATATCTCCCATTACCATACTTGGGCCCACTCCATATTGTTGAAATCTATTAAGTGTCCCTATACAAAACTTGTGCTGTCCCTTATTTGGTGCATATATATTAGCAAGTGAATATGGTACCATTACTTTAGTTTTTTTTTTCACTTACTCACATTTTTAAAATTATTTCTGTGGAAAAAAAATAGAAATAAAATTGAGGTTAATAAATGGGTCTATTTTGGCACAAGGTCCAGGATACTTAAAAGGGAGCTGCCAATAACCCCAGGGGCCATTTGAAACATAATGCACCTTCCAAAACCAACTTAAAGTATATCTCTACCCAAGACAGAAATGTAACATATTGTAGCTCACCAGTCCTTAGATGTGGTGGCTGCATTTGTTTTTTTAGGCTAAGAACATTTACAGCAAGTACAGAAAATACCTGTCGATCCTGCTAGAAATGTTATTAGCTTTCCCCGCTATCTTATGTGGATTACAGAACACCACCACCTATGTAATGGAGATGGGGTGACATTTGTAGTCCTAATCAGGAGAGCAGCCTAGAGTGACAACATTACTCCACCATAGATACATCACAGTGAGTGAGTGTTGTCACCCTAGGACAGGAAGTGTGTTACTGGCAGGATCACCAGATAAAAATAAAGAAATAAAGCCTGAAATAAAGAAACTTAATGCAGCCACCACACCCTGGTAAGCAGCCATAAATTAAATTTTTGCTTTCGGGTTAAGTTATGCTTTTATTTTCGCCTTCCTCAATTACTCTAATGTATTTTATGAAAATGCTGAAATATTGCCAAAAATCTCCTGATTTTCACAGAAATTACAGAAAGATGAAAACTAACATTCTGCCACTGCAACAGAAATAGAACAGAAATCTTCTGAAGTGGTCAGTGCATATTGCCATAGAGGGCAAGAGGGGCAGCTTCCCCTGGGAGCACAAAAGACAAAAGGCTTAATGTCAGAATGGGGTAAAAAGAAAATGTTATATTAAATGTTTGTGAGGTTTGTGAGTAAGCCACCATTCACACATATATTTTTGGTGTGATTAGGGATTCCTGCATCAGGAACTTGCAATTTCCTGCAACATTAATCCCTAATCTGTAATTTATAAGTGGCAGCTGTCACCTGTTCAAGTTAATAATCATGGTACAGCCACTACATTTGAATACCAGCACACTGCATATAATTGTATGTAATACGATTACATGCGGGTTAAAATCAATCACTCTCCCTGAACGCGTCAATTGCACATCCAGGGAGAGTGATTCCTAACCACATGCTTTAATCTATGTTAATAATTTGTGCCAATCTCTTTGAATGGTTCGCTGCACTCAACTGAATCTATATTTATATTACAGATGACAGTCGACCACAGAATTTCCATCTCCCCGGTATTTGCATACACAGTTTGTGGGGTGTACCATCTCCCCTGTCACTCTCTCTATATATCTCATTGTACAGGAGACGTCTTCTACTTTGTATCTGACACTCCACAAACATCAAGATGCTTTCTCACAGTTATCTGCTGGCCGTCATCTTAATTTCTATTCAGGGTGAGAGATGAGGCGCCTTCCATCATCCTCTGCACATACATCTATACATTGTACAATAAATACACACATCAGGATTGATAGGAAGATATGCAGACATTTATCAATAATCAATATGTCTCTTCCCATCCTCAGGATCCTGTGGACAGATTGTGATGACTCAGACTCCGGATTCTATCTCCGTGTCCCCAGGACAGACAGTCAGTATGACATGTACATCCAGTGCTGGTGTAAATGGTAATTATCTAGCCTGGTACCAACAGAAGCCCCAACAACCTCCAAAGCTTCTTATCTATCGGGCCAGCACTCTGCATTCTGGGATCCCGGACAGGTTCAGTGGTTCAGGATCTGGAACTGAATACAAGTTAACTATTACTGGAGTGACTGAAGATGATGAAGGAAAATATTACTGTCAGCAGAGTGATAGCACTCCTTAGACACAGTGATACAGAGCCGTACAAAAACCTCCTTCCTCTTTTATAAAATAATAATATGATATGACGGCTTTTATATATACAGTATGTGATGAAATCTATAACATCAATGATAACAAATCTGTGATTGCATGGAAAAGGGTTGTGAATGATCATGAAAATTGTAATATAAAGTTTAGAAAAGTGTTTCTATATCCCACAACAGACAATCAGATAATAAATACATTATTTGGGGCTACAACCCTTTGCTGTAGGTAATGTACTTACTTGCTACACTTTATTGCAAAGGTTCAGAGTGGATAAATCAAAATTATACTGCTGGGTGCTCTGTGGGCTCTTGTTTTAATGTAGAAGTATTTACAGTATACTTTCCCATTATTTCTGAATTATATGCAGACAAATTTGAGAAACTCCCTCAATATGTTTGTTTTGTGTTCCAGTTCTCACAGCACATTGTAAAATAATTAAAAAATATTTCTTACCTTTTAGATGTCTATATGTAGGAGGCTTTGTGCAAGTTTCTCAATTTCAGTGCTAAAGAAAACTCTGTCCCCATACAAATACCAGGGACAGACTGAGCTTCCCCTCACTAACATTCAATGCTTTTAGATCTTTAACTCTTTGTTAGGACAGACAGTGTTCAAATCTAGTTTACAACTAACAACAAGAGGGTTAATTATAATAATGTTTTGCTGCCCAGCCCCTGCCCCCCCGTATCCCAGAGCAAAACTTACTCAGTACTGAGAACTGCATTTCTTTCAGAATAGACAGAATAGAGTGTGTGTTGTGCAAGCAGCAGTTAAAAAAGGTATGCTACATAAATGTGAACGTGTTATAAATATAAAATGCAAAAAGGAAAATACACTTTAAGGAGAGGCGAGGTACATGAGTTTAAGAGATTCGACCAGATACTCCTCCTGTTTAAAGTTTTATTTCCTAATTCAGTTTAATTGCATGAACTCCACGTCCTAAAACAAACAAAACGCAATGCACATTTGTAAAGCACACTGCTGTCATTTATAAATGTGTGGCAATATCTAACGAGGTATCTTTTTCCTGAGATGATGTACATGGCCACATGTCCTAGTCACATGTTACAGAGCTCCAAGAAGTAAAGGGAGATGGATTCATCTGCCCTCAATAAAAATGGCCACTATGAGAAGAATGGGGAGGAAACGATATATAAGCTAGACAAAGAATAAAAAGCCGATATATATCTATAAGTATCTGTTTGTAGATTGTCATTACTAAACATTTCTAGGGTTAGGTAATTTTGTTGTCATTTTAAAGATAAGAAAAAAGTTATTTAACTACTTGAGTACACCCTTTCAGTGCTGTGATAGTTTGACTAACACATATTCCATCATGCAACACTGTACCTGAACCATTTGTAGAATGACGTCTATAGACATCTTTCCAGAAATGGACATCTATCTACTTGTCATTTTTTTTACAATACAGCTGTATGGAGGTGGTTAATGTCAGCTTAACAGCTATGCATTGTGTATGTGTTGAAAGCACGCCATGCAAGTGTTAGGACATTACAATGGCACTCCAGTTGGCTCTCCTAAAACGATGCTACCCAACCAGTATTTTACTGGCCTGGCTGGTAGAAATGGGACTTGTTACCAAGGACATTAATAGGACAGAGGTCATGAGGCCCTGTATTCTTTACAGGAAAGTGGCAACCTTAACTACACAATGGTTGTGCTTTACTGCTTCTTATCTTGTGCTTTAACAAAAGCATGGCTGCCTCTATGTACATATATAATTACAAATTACACATAGACTCAGTTTATTTTTAATATTATTAATATTTGTATACAATTATTTAAATACAACGTATAAAAATCAAGTGGCTATACAATCCTTTTAAAGTTAATGTATAACCCTTTTTTTTTATTTATTTAGGGCAGAGGGTTTATTAGGGGGGTATTTAGGGTGGTTTGGTTTATTGTTTTTATTTTCTTTGTATATGTGTTTTTATTTTTATTTTATACCGTTACTTTACTTTTTTTGCAACTTTTTTATTCTTTCTGTAGAAAAAATAGAAATTAAATTGAGGTTAATAAATAGGTCTGTTTTGGCACAAGGTCCAGGATAGTTAAAAAGAGTTTCTGTTACCCTCAGCTGTCATTTAAAACTTAATACAGATTCAAAACCAAACCCAAGAAATTTTTTTTTATAAATTGCAGCTCACCAGTCCTTAGATGTGGTGGCTGCATTCATTTTTTTCTTCAAGGCTAAGAACATTTGCAGCAAGTACAGAAAATAAATGTTGATCCTGCTAGAAGTCTTGAAACTGAAATCTCAAAACAATGTTATTAGCTTTCCCAGCCATCTTGTGTAGAAGAGATGGGGACATTTGTAGTCCTAATCGGGAGAGCTGCCTAGAGTGACAACGTTACTCCACCATTACTACAGCACAGTGTGAGTGTTGTCACTTTAGGACAGGAAGTGTGTTACTGGCAGGATTTTTCTACTACGGCCGGCCCGGAGGCAGTTAAAGAAAACAAATGCAACCACCACATCAGAGGACTGGCAAGTTGCAATAGAATAAATTTTTTTGTTTTAAGTTTAGTTACACTTTATTTTCACCTTCTTTATTGATTCCAATGTCTGTAATGAGACTGGGCTTCCTCTCTTTACCATACAATGCTTCTAGATCTTTAGCCCTTTGTTGTGGCAGAGAGTGTTCAAATCTGGTTTATAACTGTTACGCGATCTGCCAGCACAGTACAAAAATTGTTAATTAATGTTTAAATTAACCTTAACCCCCACCCCACCATGCATCCCAGAGGAAAACTCAGCACAGAGGACAACATTTCTTTCAGAACAGAACATGTATTGTGCAAGCAGCAATTAAAATAAAAAAATAGTTGTACTATGTAAATGTGAACATGTAAGAAATATAAAAAGGTGTTGTCCCAATATCCCAATTTGGCTGTAAACATGGAAATATACTCTAAGGACAAGACAGGTACATGTCTTTGAGAGGTCCAACCAGGCAGTCCCCCTGTTTAAATTGTCCTTTCTTCATTTGCAGAGTCATAAAGAGAGCAATGAACATTTGCATAGAACATCGCTGTGCTTTATACATGTGTGGCAATATTATTTTTAAATTTAAAGTTGGGATATGGGCACAGTAAGGTCATAACCCTGATTTATAAATGCTTCCCTTAGTATTCCCAAAACTCACATTATTTATATATCCAATGAGTCAATAAAAGGAATCACTCCTATCTTTACTTCCCCAGACCTTTCTCATAATGACTCCGTATAACACAATACTGCAATATGTTAGAAGATACCACCATCTACTGGTAGACCTTGACATAGAGCTTTATTTTGGTGATATTTAATAACCACTGGGATTTTTATATTTTACTACAAAAGGTAAAAACTACCAACATTTAAAAAAAAAATCCCTACTTTCTGTTAAAAAAAATGCTAGGAAGATACAGACAACTGCCAAAATGAAATCTTTTTGGACAGTAGACACCCCAAGGTGATCTAATTTTCTGCTGAAACTTTTTGCAAATGAAGGAACATGGTGATATTGAGGGGTTAAAACACAGAGCTTGGTAATGGTGAACTGGATACACCACATCAGTGCATACATAGAGGGATCAGGAGATGAAGGGGTTAATATACAGGTCACAATACAGAGGCAGACTGGAGACCAGTAGTTTAGGAGATGATGAGCAGTGGAAGGGTTAAAAAGGCCTGCGTCAATGAGATTCAATAAATTAATTGTCAGTTGCTGTAGATCAGCTGTATTGATTTTCCCATTCACAAACTACAAAGAGTAATCTCCTTCCTCTGTAGTAAGAATAAGGTGGGGGGACCCTGGGTGTAAACAGTGTGCAAGGATGCCAGGGATTGGTCCTGGAAGGTTGGTATGTGTCCCCTCTATGTTGGTTGTGGTCCCTTTAAGGGCCAGCAGAGTGTTAACTGCCAGGCAGGAGAAAGTGGCTAAAAAACACAGGAAACTCCACAGAAGGTGTAGAGGAGTTGGAGTAGCACAGGTGTGTAAGCTGCTGATCTGGACTGGGTATTACGTACTATTTGTTCTGTGGGAAGTTACTAAAAAGCTCTGGAACTCTGGTGTTGTACCTGTGAGCAAGACTTACGTCGGTGAGACTCTGTTTTATGTTGGGCTGAAGATACGTGAACCTCATTTTGTTATATGCTGAAGATAAGTGAACCTCATTTTGTTATATGCTGAAGATAAGTGAACCTCATTTTGTTATATGCTGAAGATAAGTGAACTTCATTGTGTTATATGCTGAAGATAATTGGACCTCATTTTGTTATATGCTGAAGATAAGTGGACCTCATTTTCTTATATGCTGAAGATAAGTGGACCTCATTTTGTTATATGCTGAAGATAAGTGGACCTCACTGTGTTATATGCTGAAGATAAGTGGACCTCACTGTGTTATATGCTGAAGATAATTGGACCTCATTTTGTTATATGCTGAAGATAAGTGGACCTCATTTTGCTATATGCTGAAGATAAGTGGACCTCATTTTGCTATATGCTGAAGATAAGCTATTTTTATTGGATCGCCTTGGTTGTTATCCTTTAGGAAAAATAAAAACTGTTCCTGTTTAAGAAAAAAACAGCTTTAAGACTGATCCCTGCATGCTTACCATTATCCAAATATCACAACAGTAACATGTGACCTCTGTAATTAGTCATCACACCAATCACATATCACAGAGCCACCCGGATTGGCCCTGTACATTGTCTCTATGTACTCAGCTGTCTGCAGCTGGATTTAAAGTTGTGATATGGGCACAGATACTAAAGGGGTCAGCAGACGCCCTGTGACCATTTGTAAGATGACATCTATAGACGTCCTTCCAGAAATAGACATCAACCTCCCCGCCATTTTTCTACCATACAGCTGTAGGGAGGTTGTTAAGTTCAGCTTCACAGCTATGCATTGGTGTTGGAAGCACACCATGCAAGTGTTAGAACATTGCAATGGCACTCCAGGTGGTACTCCAGCTAGGGTTGCTACCCAGCCAGTATGTTGCTGGTCTGGATGGTAGAAATGGGATTTGTTTCCAAGGTTATTAATAGGGAAGAGTTCATGAGGCCCTGTATTCTTTCACAGAAAAGGTGACAACCTTACCTCCAGCACACTTCAATGTATGGTGATGCAGCACAGTGCATTGTGATGTGCTGTGCCAGGAAAAATAGTGCAAGTGCATTTTCTGGTTTATTGTGGTACATTGGCAGTAATTATTTGTAATGAAATATGTTCACAGTGGCAGACATATTTACTCATATGCAGGCTCTGTTTTCTGCTTTGTTGTGCTACACAATGGTTGTGTTTTACTACTCCTTATCTTGCGATTTAACAGAATAATGGCTTCCTCTATCTATTTTTCTTATTTTTAGGGGGGTGTATTTAGGATAGTTTAGTCTATTTCATTATTTTAGTGTTCTTTGTGTTTTTCTCTTTCACTTTATAGTCATACTTTAATTTTTTCTACTTTTCTACTGAGAAAAAAGTAAAATTAGGCAAATAATGTGGCCCTTTTTTGCACAAAAACAGGTATGGGATAGACAAAAAGAGCTTCCATCCCCCCTAGGGTCATTTAAAACCTAATACATCTTCCAAAACCATCTTAAAGTGTATCTAAAGCAGGGGTGCCCATTAGGTAGATCGTGATCTACCAGTAGCTCTCAAAGCTGATGCTGGTAGATCACAAAGGGTGTGAATGGCGGCCCCTTTATTCCATTTTGGTATATTTATTTCGCTGTGCACACATGATTACCTATTAGCCGGAGTCTGCTGAGCCAAGCTCCCTGACACCTTTCTGGTGGATACTGGTGGTTGAATTGCTATGTATTACATCAAAGAAAATTGGTTTACACAGCCTGTTGCATTGTACTGTTTGCAAAATACAGGAAGGTGAGCCAGGAGAGAGAGCGAGGAGAGACAGCCAGGAGAGAGAGGAAAGACATCCAGGAGAGAGAGGAGAGACAGCAAGGAAAGAGAGAGAGGAGAGACAGCCAGGAGAGAGAGAGAGGAGAGACAGCCAGGAGAGAGAGAGAGAGAGAGTCAGCCAGGAGAGAGAGAGAGGAGAGACAGCCAGGAGAGAGAGAGAGAGGAGAGACAGCCAGTAGAGAGAGCAAGGAGAGACAGCCAGGAGAGAGAGAGCGAGGGAGTTTTTTTCGTTGGTAGATCTCATGTAGCTCATCATTTGAAAAGTAGATCTTAACACAAAAAATTATGGGCACCCCTGATCTAAAGCATCCAGAAATGTAATATTTAGCAGCTCACTAGTCATTAGATATGATGGCTGCATTATTTTTCTTTTCTCAAGCTAGGAACATTTACAGCAAGAGCAGACAATATCTGTTTGTCCTGCTAGAAACCTTGTGTCCTTTAAACTTTCTGTGCACATAACTTAAATCTCAAACATCCTAAGCTTTCTCTGCCATCTTCTGCGGATTTCAGAACACCTCCCCTATCTATTAGAGATATGGGACATTTGTAGTCCAAGTAAGGTGCATAGAAGGCAAGGGGCTCAATGTCACAATGGGGTAAAAAGAAAAGTCTAATCAATGGCTGTATGGTTTGTGAGTAAAGCATGCAATTTTGAAAAAGGATACAAGTTGAAAACATTGGGTCTGCAATTATATTTCTGTTGTTTGTGGGGTGATTTTTACAGACTCTGTGGCCAAGGTCTACATATACCTTTACATAAGAAGGTTTGGTGTCATGGCCAAGTACTATATGAAATTACAGTCATTAATTGCCTTTTCACACTATGCATTACGTTAACCCACTGGTTGGGACGTGCTACATTAAGACGTGCTACATTCTGAATCAGCTGTTATCACACATCAACACAAAATATTTTTTTTGCAGAGCAGCAGAATGGGCAATCTGTGCCTGGTGCTAATTCACATTATTCAAGGGCACACTGATCATATTCTTGGTATTCTTTAATCCATAACTATAAATTGTGACACAAACTATGAATGGTTTTCTGCACTCAACTGAATCTATTTTTATATTCAGTCAGGTGACAGCCGACCACAGAATTTCCATCTCCTGGTATTTGCATACACAGTGTGTGGGGTGTAACATCTCCCCTGTCACTCTCTCTATATATCTCATTGTACAGGAGACATCTTCTACTTTGTATCTGACACTCCACAAACTTCAAGATGCTTTCTCACAGTTATCTGCTGGCTGTCATCTTCATTTCTATTCAGGGTGAGAGATGAGGCTCCTTCCATCATCCTCTGCACATACATTTATACATTGTACAATAAATACACACATCAGGATTGATAGGAAGAAATACAGACATTTATCAATAATCAATATGTCTCTTCTCATCCTCAGGATCCTGTGGACAGATTGTGATGACTCAGACTCCGGATTCTATCTCTGTGTCCCCAGGACAGACAGCCACCATCACATGTACATCCAGTGCTGGTGTGAGTAGCTACCTTGCCTGGTACCAACAGAAGTCCCAACAACCTCCAAAGCTTCTTATCTACGGTGCCAGCAATCGGCAATCCGGGATCCCGGATAGGTTCAGTGGTTCAGGCTCTGGGACTCAATTCAAGTTAACAATTACTGGAGTGACTGAAGATGATGAAGGACGTTATTACTGTCAGCAGTATCAGCATTACCCTCTCACACATTGATATAGAGCCGTACAAAAACCTCCTTCCTCTTTTCTAAAAGTTATATAAGGATAACATAGCTGTCATAAAAAACTGAGGCAATGGAAGTTTGTTTATTATAATAAGAAAAACAGAAATCACAAAAATTAAATGAATGAAGTGGTGTGTACATGGATAGAGAACTGGCTACGGGATCGTATCCAGAGGATATCTATAAATGGCTCCTTTCAAAACTGGGCTGGTGTCATGAGCGGTGTACCTCAGGGTTCTGGGCTGGGTCCCATGCTGTTCACCCTAATTATTAATAACATCGGGGAGGGTGTGAATAGTCATGTTTCAGTGTTTGCAGATGATACAAAAATCGGGAGGGTAATAGAAACGGATCAAGACAGTATAACATTACAGGAGGACTTGGATAAAATAGGGGAGTGGGCAATTATATGGCAGATGAGGTTTAATGTCGATAAATGCAAAGTAATGCACTTTGGAAATAAAAATAAGCAAATGGGTTATACAATTGTGGGTATGCCACTAGGGAAGTCAGAAATAGAAAAAGATGTGGGGGTCATTGTAGACCACAAACTGAATGGTAGCTTGCAGTGCCAGGCTGCAGTAAGCAAAGCTAGTGGGGTCCCGTCCTGTATTAAGAAGGGGATGTATTGCAGGGACAAGTCTATAATTGTGCCACTTTATAGATCACTGGTTCAGCCCCATCTGGAGTACGCGGTCCAGTTTTGGTCACCAGTACTCAAAAAAGATGTCCTTGAGCTGGAGAGAGCCCAGCGGAGGGCAACCAAACTTACTAGGGGAATGGAGGACCGGAGCTATGAGACGAGGCTACTAAATTTAAACATGTTCACGTTGGAAGTAAGGAGATTAAGGGGGGATATGATTTTAATGTACAAGATGTTCAATGGTGACAGCAATATTAGCAACAAACTCTTTAAGATTAACCCCATTACAAAAAATAGAGGCCACCACCTAAAACTGGTGGAAAAGAAATTCCAGCACAAGGGGCGAAGGGGGTTCTTCACAGTAAGAGCGGTTAGGGTCTGGAACTCACTGTCACCAGCAGTGATTTCAGCTCAGAGTGTGGAATCGTTCAAGAAGCTTTTGGACGATTTACTGAGGGACCGTAATATACAGGGGTACAAGTACTCCTAAGAATGAGAATAGGTTGGACTTGATGGACTTATGTCTCAAATACTATGTAACTATGTAAATTTGAAAAATATGTCTGTCATAAAAAACATTTTAGTGCTCTGCGGGCATTGTTTATCAAACTGTGTTTGATAAGGATCTGCATCACTGGGCAATGTGATAGAGAAAAGATGTGCAGTGTGGGACTTTTTTTTATGCAAGACTTGTCAAATGTCTTAGTATCATTATTTAAACTTTCAATTGTTTTTGGTGCATGAGTAAGGGTACTACTGTATCTACCCCTTTCTCATTCACATAGCTAGGTGGGACAGCATCTTGTTGTGTAAGGAACGTACCCTGGTGAGGTCAGGTGCCGCCGTCCGTCGCGGGCCTGTGCGGGCACATCGGGCCCCTTCTTCCTCGGGTCGCCCACGTCAGGTGATGGCCTCTGGTGGCAGTGCCCGTGATCGTGCTGCGCAGGCGTGTTGCGGATCGCCGGCGTCTCTCTCTCTGCCCGGCTCTACGTCCTGCGCAGGCGCGCCCTGTAGCTCCGCCCCCTCTAGAGCGAGTGCTCGGCTTAAAGCCGCCGCTCGTTAGTTGATCGGCGTCCCACTATTGATGTAGCAGGACGCTGATCAACTCAGCGCTCCATTCGCTCCTCTGGAACTGGACTAACGAGTCAACTACTGAAACTCCGGACGCATACCCAGCAGTAACGCAAGTACCCTGGGCTATAGCACACTATAGCACCAGGTCTCCTCATTGACTAGACTGGAAGACTGTGTCATCGGTCTACTGTGCTATAATCACTGCTGTGCATACTTATCATTGCTGGTTAAATAATCACTGCTCTGCATACTCATCATTGCTGGTTTCATAATCACTGCTGTGCATACTCATAATTGCTGGTTTACGTATTTTTGGGGGGGGGGTTTCCCCTTTTTTTATATGTGACTTTTATTTTATTTTACTTTTTTATATGTTACTTTTATTTTTTCCACCACAGTCACAATGGAAGACAAGGCAATTTGCCTTGTCACAGATGATTGCAGTTCACACCACCGCACCACTGTATATTGAGGTGGTGTGCACTGCAAAGAGTACAGCATGCACTACTTTTGTTTCAGCACAGTGTAATGCAATACTGAACAACCACCTTCCACCATGCTCTGCCCATAAAACTTAATGAAATGTCACTTTTAACATTTCAATAAAGTTCAAAAAAAATTAAAAAGTAAATAGTGAGATGTGCTGGAATTGGCACATTAGCAATGTGCTGGGCATCGCACACCAGGATCTGCATCAATGGACCACATAATAGACAATGGAAGTGAAGTGTTGGACTTTTTTTATATAGGTCAATTGTCATTATTTACACGTTCACTCTTTTTTGATGATTAAGGTTACTATGTACATCATACTCATTTACGTAGAGGGGTGGGGTCTATTTTATTTGTAAAGGGGGCCTTCAGATTCTGAATAACCCACCAACCGCAGACCTCCCACCACTTCCAGGACATGTTTGTGCAAATGAAGCCCTGGTCCTCATTAACACAGGCACCCGACCATGTTTAGGGCATGTGGCCTGGTATATTATCACACACTCACCCCCCCCCCCCCTTACCGGACTGCTCTACCTTTCCCTTTTTATGCAGCT